>NC_133160.1:111315438-111618468 GCF_040802235.1 Manis javanica
TCAAAACCGAAAGTTTCTGTGATGAATGCCCTTGTACTGTTCACCATGTAAGAATTTATTCACTATGTAAGAATTCGTTCACCATGTAAGAACTTGTTCATTATGCTTCAGAAGATTGGAAACTGACGAGAATTAGGCTTGAGATGGATTAATGATTGTACATTGAGCGTTGACCCCCCTATACTGAATTTTATTGTTGTTAACAACCATTTGATCAATAAATATGAGAGATGCCCTCTCAAAAAAAAAAAAATCTACAGATACAATAATAAAGCTTCTACACTGTGAATTAGGATCTTCAAATAATGATTCGTCACTAAGCTTTCCAAAGATGGTAACTGGGGGAAACAAGTAGATGCCTTTTTCTCTCCATTCTGCACAATTCTTTTCTTATACTACTCTTTCACAACCCTTTTATTTCTACTCTTCACATCTGCTGTGCCATTTCACATCTGCTGTACCATAACCCCATAGAGATACCAAGAAAACTGAACTGTAATCATTCAAGATTTAAAAATTTTGAACTGTTCAGTTAGTTTAATTTACCTTAGAATATACAAAAAGGAGGCAATAATGGTTAAAACTATAGGCTTCAAAATCAGACAGATCTAGGTTTGAATCTTAGTTTTCCACTTATGAGACTTCACACAGTTTCAATTTCCTTATCGGTAAAGGGGGAGTACCACTTCCTCAATGAACTGGGGAGGATGAAATGAGAGGTGTGTGTCAAGCATAAGAAAATAGTAGGCATTCAATAAAAGGTAATTGCTGTTACTGTCTTGTAGTTAACTGCTGCTACTATTTTGTAGTTAATATCACAGTTGTTTTTGTAAATAGCTTTTAAATTTAAATTTTCCTTTGGGGAAAAAAGCTAAATGGGGTACTTTGGTTGTTCATAGTTTGGGACTTCCCAGACCACATCCATTTCAGAAACAATTTGGGAGATCTACATGGAGCTGTCAAAATATTCTTTATAAAGTGGGTGTTATTGAAACCCATCAAAAACTGTATCAGAATAATTTCTATTCTTTCATAAAAGAAAAAGCAGCATTTGAATATCCCCTAAAAGTGCAGAAGATAGTCTCAGAGTACAGGAAATCATTCCCACAAAAGGACAGTTGGCAATTCATGCTAAAATTACCCCCTTTTTTTTCATTTTGTCACCTATCAGTACATACTTAAGGTGCAATACCAGTTTGCAAATGAGGTTTAAGTATATGAAAGCACTATACACAGTGCCCTATATACTGCAAAGCTTCATAAAAATACACATTGTTATTACAAAAAATGCAATTACCATAAATTGATTCCTAAGAGGAAAAAAGATTTCCTACCCACATTTTAATGGCTTAGTCATTTTCTATATTCATGCTATCTCAAATGACACTCAATTTTTAGAATGAACATTTCCGCTATTTTTTTTTTTGGAAAATAGACATATTTGTGATGTCGCTCATGACTCTGCCATTCTCTGTCTTATGGGAATTGAGAATGTTACTTTTCCTTCAGATGGTATGGCTCTCAAGGGAGTTATTAAGCTAGAAATTGATGCTAAAATTACCAGCATATAGAATCTGAATCCTAAGGAAACAATTTAACAGGATTAAAAGAAAGGTTCAGACACAGAGAAAATTTTATTTTCTTATTTTTGAAAGTTTTGTGAGATTTTCCAGTGTTAAAACTCACTTTCAAGTATGATGATCAAGAAATACGAAAACACCAAATGCAGAAATTAAATACTTTTATAATTTTCTCTGTTGCTTCTTAATCTTCTGACAATAATTTCACAAGGCAACAGTTAGAAAGCTTCTTTGTTACTCTTTGGGCAATAATGGTTCAATCTTCAGTAACAAACCTTCACTTGTTGAACTACGAAGGAAAGCACGCACCACAAAGGGTCCTGGAAACAAAAACAATAATCAACTTCCCTTTTATTCCTTAGTTATCTAGCACGCAAATAAAAACATACAAGAAACCTTATAGGATTAATGCTATATTTTCACTTGAAAAGCACTAGTATTAATGAACTAATACTTTTAATTGTAAGAAAATATTGTTTCATTTCTAGAGTATGGATAAACTGTTTCTAGAATAACAAAGATTTACCCTTGAAATCACACATATTCACTAATAATTCATTTCTCTCTCCTCAAAGATGACCACCTAGAGCTTATCTTATTGCAAAGTCAGCAGCGAAGGGGAGCACGTGGTTATACGTACATTTGACAATATTCTAAATATTACTTTACAACATCACAGATGCCATCCCTGTTATCAAACAATTAGCAAGATTCCCTAAACATTAAAAAGATTTTCATACAAACAATATTAAGGGACTTCATTTAAATGGCAAAAAGAGACATAGGTAGGTCAAGATGGTAGTGTAAGGATACTCTGAATGTACCACCTCCCATGGACACAATAAAACCAGATAAACAAACCCTTACAAGAAAGGATAAAAGGGCCTCATCAAGATGAGTAGGAGAGTCAGAGACACATTCTCTCCAGAAACCCCACCGCAGGCATGATGACCAACAATCAGGGTGGATCTCAAAAATAAGGAACTTTTTCCCTGAGGAGCAAGGGATTTGTCCTCCACATAAGGCACCCCAATCCTTGGGTCCTGTACAAGAGAGACAAGCCCCCAAAACATTTGGTTTTGAAAACCAACAGGAAAACATGTCCAGGAGACCCACAGAACTGTAGAGAAGGAAGAACATGCTCTTAAAGCGCTTGTGCAGACACACACTCAGGGATACAGAACAAAAGCAGTAGCTGGAAAGGTACCTAGACCATATGTGAAGGAGAACCACTTACTAATCCTAAAGCAACTGCTGGGGATACAGGATCTTGTCAGGATTCTCTCCAGGGACAGAAGCACTGGTAGGTACTACTTTGTGATCTCATTTTCCTTTGTAAAGCCAGGACTGGCAGGCACCATAATTTCCCTCTAGCCTGCTAGCACTTCTGGGCATGCCCCACCCCATCCCACCATGCCACAGCTGCACCACAACTGAGTAAATGTCCTGCCTCACCCAACACAGCTAGTGGATTCATGGAGCCCACACAGGGACATTCCTTGACCACCTGGCTCTGATGTCCATGGGGCTAGAGAAACGTAGAGAGTTCCAAACAGGATGAACTCAAAGAGATCCATACCAAGATCTCTTCTGAAACCCATTCATCTCCTACAAAGAGGTAGCTGCTTTGCCTAACACATACAAACAAACACAGAGAATCAGGCAAAATGAGGAGACGGAGGAAAATGTTCCACATAAAAGAGCAAGATAAAACCTAAGAAAAAGATCTTAATGAAACAGAGATAAGTTATCTATCTGATAAAGAATTCAAAGTAATGGTCATAATCATACTTACTAAACTTTGGAGAAGAACGGATGAAGGCAGAACTTCAACAAAGAAACAGTAAATAAAAGGAAGTACCAAACAGAAGTCACAGAGCTGATGAATATAATAAGTGAACTGAAAAATACACTAGCTGACTAGATAGAGCAGAAGAAAGTATGAGCAATCTAGAAGACAAGACAATGGAACTTACCCAAAGAGAGAACAAAAAGAACAAAGAACTATAAAAAATAAATTTATGTTAAGGAATCTATAAGAAAATATCAAGTAAAATAATACCAGCATTATTTCCAGAGGGAAAGGGGCAGAAAACTTATTTGAAAAAATAATGGCTGTAAACTTTCTTAATCTGGAAAGGAAATAGATATTCAAGTCCAGGAAACCTAGAGAGTTCCAAACAGGATGAACCCAAAGAGATCCATACCAAGACATATTATAATTAAGATGTCGAAAGTTAAAGATAAGGGGAGAATTTAAAAACCACAAGACAAAAACAACCCGTTGTATACAAGGGAAACCCCATAAAACTATCAGATTTTTCAGCAGAAAATGCAGGCCAAAAGGATTGCCAAGACATATTCACCATGCTGAAAGGGAAAAAAACTTCCAACCAAGAATATGCTGCCCAGCAAGGTCATAAATCAGAGCAGGAGAGATAAAGAGTTTTCCAGATAAGAAAAGGCTGAAAGAGTTCATGACCACTAAACCAACCTTACAAAAAAAAAAAATTAGAGACTTCTTTAAGTTAAAAATAAATGGCATTAATTAATAACAAGAAAATATATGAAAGTAAAAATCTCACTAGAACATACAGTAAAGGCAGTAGATTAATCACTTCTAGTACGAATCATACTTCTGGTATGAAAGTAAAAAGACAAATGTACTAAAATTAACTAAAACTATAATTAATTAAGGGTATAAACAAAAGATGTAAAATATGACATTAGAAATGTAAAACATGGGGGAGAAAATTAAAATGCACGCAATTGAAATGGGTTCAAATTTAACTTGCTACCAAATTAAATAGACTGCTATATACATAAGAAAATACATGTGAACCTCATGAAACCACAAAGCAAAAATCTTACAGCAAATACCCAAAAGAAACTGAGAAAGTAATATAACCATTCACACTAAAAAAGTCATCAAGCCAGAAGAAAACAGAAAGATAAGAAAGAAACAGAGAGAAACTATAGAAACAGCCAGAAACAATTAACAAAATGGGATAAGCACAGATCTACCAGTAATTAAATGTAAATGGACTAAACTCTCCCATCAAAAGACACAGAGTGGGTGAATGTGTAAAAATAAACCTTATCTATATACTGCCTATAAGGGACTCATTTCAGATGCAGGACACACATAGACTGAAAGAGAAAGGATGGGAAAAAATATTCCATGGAAATGGAAACAAAAAGAAAACTAGTATAGCTATATTCATATCAAATAAGTAGTCTTTAAAACAAAGACTGTAATAAAAAACAAAGAAGTGCTTTACATTAACAATAAAAGGGTCAATCTAGAAAAAAGATAAAATAGTTATAAACATATATGCACCGAACATAGGAGCACCAAAATATATAAAGGAAGTATTAACAGACATAAAGGGAGAAACTGATAGCAACAGTAAGGGACTCTGAAACCCCACATATATCAATTATCTGGGTAGATCATCCAGATAATCAATAAGGAAATATCAGCCTTAAATGACACATAAACCAGAGAGCCTTAATAGATATATACAGAATATACCATCGAAAAGCGGCAGAATATACATTCTTCTCAAGTGCACATTGAAGATTCTCCAGAATAGATCACATATTAAGCCACAGAACAAGTCTCAATAAGGTCAAGAAGACTGAAATCATATCAAGCATCTTTTCTGACCACATGGTATTAAACTAGAAATCAATTACAAGAAGAAAATTGGAAAAAACATGACAATGTGAAGATTAAATAACATGCTACTGAACAACCAATGGATCAATTAAGAAATCAAAAGAGAAATTTTAAAAAACCTAGAGACAAATGAAAACAGAAGTACAGCATACCAAAATGGGATATGGCAAAAGCAGTTTTAAGACAGAATATATAGCAATATAGTTCTACCTGAAGAAAAAAAAATCTAAAATACATGACCTAACTTTACACCTAAAGGGAACTAGAAAAAGTACAAATGAAGCCCAAAGTTAATAAAAGGGAAGGAAATAATAAAGATAAGAATGGAAATGAATGAAATTTTGATACTAAAAAGACAAGAGAAAAGATCAGTGAAACTAAGAGCTGGTTCTTTGAAAAGATAAGCAAAACTGACAAACCGTTAATTACCATCACCAAGAAAAAAAAGGGAGGGCTCAAATAAATAAAATTAGACATGAAAAAGAAGTTACAACTGATACCACAGAAATAAAAGGATCATAAAAGACTTATACTAAAGATAATTTAATGCCAACAAATCAGACAACCTAAAAGAAATGGATAAAGTCCTAGAAATACACAATCTTCCAACACTAAATCAGGAAGAAATAGGAAATGTGAATAACTGATACTAGTAAAGGTGACTGAATCAATAATCCAAAACCTCCCAACAAACAAGTCCAAGTCCAGACATCTTCACTGATAAATTCTACCAAGCATTCAAAGATTTAATACCTATCCTCAAACTCTAAAAAATTGAAGAGGAGGAATGCCTCAAACTAATTACACAAGGCCAGCATTACTGATATCAAAACCAGACAAAGACACCACAGAAAAATAAAATTGCAGGCCAATATATTGACAAACACAGATGCAAAAATCTGCAACAAAATATTAGCAAACCAAATTCAATAACAAATCACACACCATGATCAAGTGGGACTTTTTCCAAGGATGCAAGCATAGTTCAACATCTACACACCACATTAACAGGATGATAAAAATCATACGATCATGTCAATAGATGCAAAAAAAGCATTTAACATAATTCAACATCCAATTATGATAAAAACTCTCAATAAAGTAGGCATAGAGGGAATGTAACTCAACAAAATAAAGGCCATATATGACAAACCCACAATCATTATCATAATCAATGCTGAAAACCTAAGGCTTTTCCCCTAAGATAAGAAAAAATACATAGCATTCAAATTGGAAAGGAAGAACTAAAACTGTCACTATTTGCAGATGACATGATACTACATATAGAAAACCCTAAAGACTCCACCAAAAATTTATCAGAATAAATGAATTCAGTAAAGTCACAGTATATAAAACACACAAAAATCCATTGCATTTCTATACACTAATAACAAACTACCAGGAAGATAAATCAAAAGAACAATCCCATTTATAACTGCATCATAAAGAATACAACACCTAGAAATAAATTTAACCAAGGAGGTGAAAGACCTGTACTCTGAAAACTTTAAGACATCAATCAAAGAAGTGGAATAAGACACAAATAAATGGAAAGATATTCCATGCTCATGGATTGGAAAAATAATTGTTAAAGTGGCCATACTAATCAATACATACAATAAATACAATCACACAGATTCAAGTGATCTCTATTAAAATTCCATTGCAATTTTTCACAGAACTAGAACAAATACCACTAGAATCTGTATGAAATCACTAAAGACCCCAAACAGCCAAAGCAATCTTGAGAAAGAACAAGGAGGCATCACACTCTCTGATTGCAAACTATACTACAAAGTTATAGTGATCAAAACAGTTCAGTACTGGCACAAAAACAGAAAAACAGATAAATGGAAGAAAATAGAGAGCCCATAAATAAACCCACACTTACATGGTCAATTAATCTATGACAAAGGAGGCAAAAATACACAATGGGGAAAAGACAATCTCTTCAATAAATGGTGTTGGGAAAACTAGACAGCCAAATGCAAAAAAATGAAACTGGACCATTGTCTTAATCATATACAAAAATAAATGTGAAATGGATGAAGACCTAAATGTAAAACCTAAAACCACAAACCTCTGTTAAAAAAAAAAAAGGCAGTAAACACCTGGACACTGGTCTTAGCAATTTTGGGGGGGATCTGTCTCCTCAGGCAAAGGCTAAAAAAAGCAAAGAAAAACAACTGGACTACATTAAACTAAAAAGCTCTGCATGGTGAAGGAAACTATCAACTAAATAAAAAACCAACCTATTGAATGGGAGAAGATATCTGTAAGATACATCCAATAAAAGTTTAATGGCCAAAATATATAAAGAACTTGTAAAACTCAACACCAACAGAAAAACAATTAAAAAATGGGCAGAGGACCTGAATAGACATTTTTTAAAAGAAGACATACAGACTGGAGGCACTCAAGATGGCAGTGTGAGTAGGGCAGTGGAAATCTCCCCCGAAAACCATATATATTTTAGAAAATACAGCAAATACAACTATTCCTAAAAGAGAGACCAGAACATAAAAGACAACAGCCAGCTACATCTACATCTGTGAGAACTCAGCATCTCATGAAAAGGGTAAGATACAAAGCCGTGACCCGGTGGGACCCGAGCACTCCCACCAACCCAGCTCACTGGTGGGAGGAAAAGAATCAGAGTGGGGAGGAAGTGGAAGCCCAGGAATACTAAATAACCAGCCCTAGTAATCTGCACAGGGAGCACAGACACACATTGCATGGTGTACTGGTTATGAGAAAGGGAAAAGTAAAATTCGAGATGAAGACTAGGGGTGGCAGGTCCTCACAACTGGCTTGCCTGGGAGAAAAGAAAAGCCAGCGCTTTAAAAGTCTTAAAGGGACAAGGGTTTAACAAGTGGACAAAATTGTTCCAGAACACTCAGCCCAGCAGGCTGGGAATCATGAGGAATTTCAGGCGCCCTAACCCCCTGGGTGGCACTGCAGCTCCAAAGCCCCTCATGGCAATAAGCAGCCTGCCGTTCATTTCCCCACAGCAGAATGGCAAGCAAACTGGCTGATTCGCCATTGCTGTGGAACAGCCAGGGAGCAGCCCTACCCACAGCAACTTCACAGAGTCTTCTCCCAGCATGCAGCTAACCGAGACAGACCAAGAGCCTACTGCCAGCATGCAGCTACTTGGCACAGGCAGAGGAAGCTGGTGCAAGGTTAAAAGCATGAAGGGGCCCTGTCTCTCAGGAGAACATACCCAGCGCATCTGCAAATCCCTGCAGAGCCCTGGGCTATACTGAGGATGGCCCACCCATGGGAGCTCAGGGTATTAAGCCAGAGACTGCTCGCTGTGTTTAGGTAACCAGCACAGGCAGCAGAGAAGGGAAAAGTGAACAGCACGCAGGAAGGGACTTTGTGCTCCAGGCTGACACACATGCCACCTGCCAGCGATGACTTCTATCACCATGAAAAGGCAGAAGAATCTGGTCCAGTCAAAAATCACTCAAACAACCACAGAGAGAGAGCCTGGTGAGATATATATAACCAATCTTCCTGAAAAAGAATTCAAAATAAAAGTCATAACCATGCTGATGGACCTCGAGAGAAACATGCAAGAGATAAGGGATGAACTCTGGAGGGAGATAAAAAATGAAACAATCAATAGAAGGACATAAGAGCACACTGGATGAGGTGCAAGAGACTGTTAATAAAATACAAATCAGAGAACAAGAATACAGAGAAGCTAGGGAAGAGAGAGATAAAAGGATCTCTGGGAATGAAAGAATATTACTCTTAATTAGAGTAATGTGTGACCAATTCAAACAGAACAATATTCACATTATAGGGGTACCAGAAGAAGAAGAGAGAGAAAAAGGGATAAAAAGTGTCTTTGAAGAAATCATTGCTGAAAACTTCCCCAAGCTGGGAAGAAAATAGTCTCTCAGACCATGGAAGCCCACAGACGTCCCAACACAAGGGACCCAAGGAGGACAACACTAAGACATATAATAATTACAATGGCAAAGATCAAAGACAAGGACAGAGTATTAAGGGAGAGAAAAAAGATCACCTACAAAAGAAAACCCATCAGGCTATCATCAGACTTCTCAACAGAAACCTTATAGGCCAGAAGAGAATGGCATGATATATTTAATGCAATGAAACAAAATGGCCTTGAATCAAGAATACTGTATCCAGCAAGACTATCATTTAAATTTGAAGGAAGGGTTAAACAATTTCCAGATAAGCAAAAGATGAGGGAATTTGCCTCCCACAAAACACCTCTACAGGGTATTTTAAAGGGACTGCTCTAAATGGAAGCACTCCTAAGGCTAAGTAGATGTCACCAGAGAAAATAAAATCACAGCAAAGAAAGCAGACCAACCAAATAATAACTAAAGGTAAACAATAAAATCAACTATCCACAGAAGCACTCAAAGGAAACACAAAAGAGTACAGAAAAAAACACCTAACATATAAAGAATGGAGGAGGAAGAATAAGAAGAATCATCAGACTGTGTTTATAACACCATAATAAGTGAGTGAAGTTAGACGGTTAGAGCGCAAAGAAGCTACTCTTGATCCTTTGGTAACCATGAATCCAAAGCCTGCAATGGCAATAAGTACATATCTATCGATTATTACCTGAAATGTAAATGGACTGAATGCACATATCAAAAGACACAGAGTAAAAGAATGGATAAAAAAGCAAGATACATCTATATGCTGCCTACAAGATAGTCACCTCAAACCCAAAGACATACACAGACTGAAAGTGAAGGGATGGAAAAAGATATTTCATGCAAACAATAGGGAGAAAAAAGCAGGTGTTGCAGTACTAGTATCAGACAAAATAGACTTCAAAACAAAGAAAGTAACAAGAGATAAAGAAGGATATTACATAATGATAAAGGGGGCAGTTCCACAAGAGGATATAACCATTATAAATATACACACACCCAACAAAGGAGCACCGGCATATGTGAAACAAATACGAAGAGAACTAAAGGAGGAAATAGAATGCAATGCATTCATTTTAGGAGACTTCAACACACCACTCACTCCAAATGACAGATCAACCAGACAGAAGATAAGTAAGGAGACAGAGGCACTGAACAACACACTAGAACAGATGGACATAATAGACATCTACAGAACTTTACACCCAAAAGCAGCAGGATACACATTCTTCTCAAGTACACGTGGAACATTTTCCAGAACAGACCACATACTAGGCCACAAAAAGAGAGTAAGTAATTTCAAAAAGATTGAAATTCTACCAATCAACTTCTCAGG
Organism: Manis javanica; assembly: GCF_040802235.1. Classification (NCBI taxonomy): domain Eukaryota; kingdom Metazoa; phylum Chordata; class Mammalia; order Pholidota; family Manidae; genus Manis; species Manis javanica. Next base: position 111,325,963 of record NC_133160.1, read on the forward strand.
TCACAAAGGTATACAACTAGAAATAAATAAGACAAAGAAAACAAAAAGGCTCACAAACACATGGAGGCTTAACAACATGCTCCAAAATAATCAATGGATCAACGACGAAATTAAAACAGAGATCAAGCAATATATGGAGACAAATGACAATAATAGCACAAAGCCCCAACTTCTGTGGGATGCAGTGAAGGCAGTTCTAAGAGGAAAGTATATGGGAATCCAGGCATACTTAAAGAAGGAAGAGCAATCCCAAATGAATAGTCTAAAGTCACAATTATTGAAACAGGAAAAAGAAGAACAAATGAGGCCCACAGTCAGCAGAAGCAGGGAAATAATAAAGATCAGAGAAGAAATGAATAAAATTGAGAAGAAAAACAATAGAAAAAAAATCAATGAAACCAAGAGCTGGTTCTTTGAGAAAATAAACAAAATAGACAAACCCCTAGTCAGACTTATTAAGAGAAAAAGAGAATCAACACACATCAACAGAATCAGAAACGAGAAAGGAAACATCATGATAGAACCCACAGACATACAAAGAATTATTAGAGAATACTATGAAAACCTATATGCTAACAAGCTGGAAAACCTAGAAGAAATGGACAACTTCCTAGAAAAATACAACCTTCCAAGACTGACCAAGGAAGAAACACAAAATCTAAACAGAACAACTACCAGCAACGAAATTGAAGCAGTAATCAAAGAACTACCCAAGAGCAAAACTCCCGGGCCACATGGATTTATCACTGAATTTTATCAGACATACAGAGAAGACATAATACCCAATCTCCTTGAAGTTTTCCAAAAAAAAGAAGAGGAGGGAATACTTCCAAACTCATTCTATGAAGCCAGCATCACACTAATACCACAACCAGACAAAGACCCTACCAAAAAAGAAAATTACAGACCAATATCCCTGATGAACATAGATGGAAAAATACTCAACAAAATATTAGCAAACCAAATGCAAAAATACATCAAAAGGATTATACACCATGACCAAGTGGGATTCATCTCAGGGATGCAAGGATGGTACAACATTTGAAAATCCATCAACTTCATCCACCAGATCAACAAAAAGAAGGACAAAAACCACATGATCATCTCCATAGATGCTGAAAAAGTATTCAACAAAATTCAACATCCATTCATGATAAAAACTCTCAACAAAATGGGTATAGATGGCAGATACCTCAACATAATAAAGGCCATATATGATAAACCCACAGCCAACATCATACTTAACAGTGAGAAGCTGAAAGCTTTTCATCTAAGATTGGGAAGAACACAGGGATGCCCACTCTCCCCACTTCTATTCAACATAGAACTGGAGGTCCTAGCCACGGCAATCAGACAAAACAAAGAAATACGAGGCATCCAGACTGGTAAAGAATAAGTCAAACTGTCACTATTTGCAGGTGACATGATATCGTACATAAAAAATACTAAACATTCCACTCCAAAACTATGAGAACTAATATCGGAATTCAGCAAAGTTGCAGGATACAAAATTAATACTCAGGAATCTGTTGCTTTCCTATACACTAACAATGAAATAGCAGAAAGAGAAATAGGAAAACAATTCTCTACAATTGCATCAAAAAGAATAAAATACCTAGGAATAAATCTAACCAAGAAGTGAAAACCCTATACCCTGAAAACTGTAAGACAGTCATGAGAGAAATTAAAGAAGACACTAAGAAATGGAAATTCATCCCATGCTCTTGGCTACGAAGAATTAATATTGTCAAAATGGCCATCCTGCCTAAAGTAATCTACAAATTCAATGCAATAACTATCAAAATGCCAACAGCATTCTTCAACAAACTGGAACAAATAGTTCTAAAATTCATATGGAACCAGAAAAGATCCCGAATAGCCAAAGCAATCCTGGGAAGGAAGAATAAAGCAGCGGGGATATCACTTCCCAACTTCAAGCTCTACTACAAAGCCACAGTAATAAAGACAATTTGATAGTGGCACAAGAACAGACCCATAGACCAGTGGACCAGAATAGAAGGTCCAGATATTAACACAAACACATATGGTCAATTAATATACATAAGGGAGACATGGGCATACAATGGGGAAATGACAGCCTCTTCAACAGCTGGTGTTGGCAAAACTGGACAGCTACATGAAAGAGAATGAAATTGGATCATTGTCTTACCCCATACACAAAAGTAAATTCGAAAGGGATCAAAGACCTGAATGTATGTCATGAAACCATAAAACTCTTAGAAAAAAACATAGGTAAACATCTCTTGGACATAAACATGAGCAACTTCTTCATGAACATATCTCCCTGGGCAGGGAAACAAAAGCAAAAATGAACAGGTGTGACTATATCAAGCTGAAAAGCTTCTGTTCAGCAAAGGACACCATCAAGAACAAAAAGGCATCCTACAGTATGGGACAATATATTCATAAATGACATATCTGATAAAGGCCAAAATATATAAAGAGCTCATGCACCTCAACAAACAGAAAGGAAATAATCCAATTAAAAAATGGGCAGAGGATCTGAACAGTCACTTCTCCAAAGAAGAAATTCAGATGGCTGATAGGCACATGAAAATATGCTCCACATTGCTAATCATCAGAGAATGGAAATTAAAACCACAACGAGATTTCACCTCACACCAGTTATAATGGCCACCATCCATAAGACAAACAACAACAAATGTTGGCAAGGATGTGGAGAAAGGGGAACCCTCCTACACTGCTGGTGGGAATGTAAATTAGTTCAACCATTGTGGAAAGCAGTATGGATGTTCTTCAAAAAATTCAAAATAGAAATACCATTTGACCCAGGAATTCCACTTCTAGGAATTTACCCTAAGAATGCAGCAGCCCAGTTTCAAAAAGACATATTCATCCCTATGTTTATTGCAGCACTAATAGCTAAGAAATGGAAGCAACCTAAGTGTCCATCAGTAGATGAATGGATAAAGAAGATGTGGTGTATACACACAATGGAATATTATTCAGCCATAAGAAGAAAACAAACCCTACCGTTTGCAACAACATGGATGGAACTAGAGGGTGTTATGCTCAGTGAAATAAGCCAGGCAGAGAAACACAAGTATCAAATGACTTCACTCATCTGTGGAGAATAAGAACAAAGAGAAAACTGAGGGAACAAAATAGCAGCAGACTCACAGAACCCAAGAATAGACTAACAGTTCCCAAAGGGAAAGGGACTGGGAAGGATGGGTGGGAAGGGAGGGTATATAAGGGAGGAAACGGGGCATTACAATTATCATACATAATGTGGGGGTGGTGCACAGGGAAGGCTGTACAACACAGAGAAGACAAGTAGTGATTCTATAGCAGCTTACTACGCTGATGGACGGTGACTGTAATGGAGCATGTGGTGGGGACTTGATAATGGGGGCAGTCTAGTAACCATAATGTTGCTCATGTAATTGTAGATTAATGATACCAAAATAAAAATAAATAAATAAATAAATTACTATATTAAAAAAAGATAGCTAACAGACAAATGGAAAGATACTCCACATCACTAATCATCAGGGAAATGCAAATCAAAACCACAATGAGGTATCACCTCACACCTGTCAGAATGGCTAGTATAAAAAAGACAAGATATGTTTTTAGTAAGGATGTGGAGAAAAAGGAACACTTGTGCACTGTTGGTGGGAATGTAAACTGGTTGCAGCTACTACAGAAAAGAGTATGGAGATTCCTCAAAAATTAAAAATAGAAGTATTATATGAACCAAAAACAATTCTTCTGGGTATCTATCCAAAGAAACAAAAATAACGAATTTGAAAAGATATATGCACCCAATATTCACTGCTGCATTATTTACAACAGCCAAAATATGGATACAACCTAAGTGTCCATCAATAGATGAAGGGATAAAGAAGATGTGGTGTATATGTGTGTGTATATATATATATAATGGAATACTACTCAGCCACAAAGAATGAAACCTTCCCATTTGGGACAGTATAGATGAACTTTTAGGTTATTAAGCTAAGCGAAGTAAGTCATATGGAGAAAGACAAATAGTGCATGATTTCTCCTATAAGTGGAATCTAAAAATTAAAACAAACAAACAAAACAAAACCCAGTCTTACAGATGCAGAGCATGGTAGTTGCCACAGGGGAAAAAGTTTGGGGAGGGAGCAAAATGAGTAAAGGGGATCATAAGGTACAAACTTCAGTTATGAAGTAAGTAAGTCATGAGGATGTAATGTACATCACAGAGAATAACAGTAAAAAATATTGTATTTATGTATGGTTACAGATGGGAACCAGACTTACTGTGGTGATCAGTTTTCAATGCATACAAACAATCGCTATGTTGTACAAGTGAAACTAATAAAAATATTTTATGTCAACTCTTCAATTCTTTAAAAATGACAAAAAGGAGGTAACCACATTGCTTTTAGAGATTTACTGTCTATCAATCTACTCCTGCTCTGGTCTCAGAGGATCCTATATTGAAATCTAAATTCTGCATGGAATATACGAATCCATACAAACACGATTACTAAGTACTATGGCAATATCTACAACAGAACTAACAAATGAGATATTTATTCACCAGTGTGTTTAATCCCAAAGAAGGGAAAAATAATAGCTTAAAATCATGTTTTACTTACAATACTTGGTTATAAAACTAAACCTGACATAATCCTATAATGGAAAGCCTATTAAGTGAAGAGTCTATAACAGCATGTAATGGACTCTTGGCTTCAACCAGCCACAAGTGAAATCTGTCTGAGGAAGGACTGTGAATGACCCAGGTGCAATGATTAGGCCCCATATGTGTTCCCAGCCTCATAAACAGCATCCACATCTCAATCAAGTTTTGCAGTTCTCCATGAATCACCCTGTTTATAAGAATGACTCTCGTGACATGATTAAAAACCTTTTCTTTTCTAAAACAAATCAGATTAAGAAAGCCAACTGCTCATGAAAGCAACAAAGTGAATGGTCTGGGTTCAAAATACTATTTCATAAATGATTTCAGTTTCTATTTTACACCACTGTTAGGTTTAAAGCACCACAGTTTTCTTTCAGTTTATTACATTTAATAGTAGAAATAATGTGGTAATTTATAAATGTTTCAAGATGTATTCCTTATTGATGTTAATGAGCTCTCCTCTCTAAACAACTACAACTTATTACTGAGGTACTTAGAAATCCTTTGGAGAATTTAATTTAATTTAATCCCTGGAAATACTGCTGCTTTTATAGTTGCATATTAACTTCTTTCCTTAATATTTTACATTTTTAAAGTATCACAGGGTATAGGGAAGTCTACCCCAGCAAACTACTTACCCAAATTAAGCGGCCTATGCTTACAAACTTCATTGATAACTACTTGCAGATTGGCAGCTATCTGGTCATTAGACATATCCAGCTGAAAATAAAAGATATGTAAGATCAATAATATGAACATGAGAAGATAATACAATTTTTGGTAAATGTATCAGTATTTATTCCGAAAGTGTTTTTCAAATATTCAACTAACACAATATGTATTAAGAGCCTCTACTGTGAAAGAAAACACTCCAGTATCTCTCTTAGAATGCTATGTTTTTACATGTCAAGACAATTACCATATAGAACATATTATAGCAAAGTGTTTTGAAGTTGTCCTCCTTGATTTCTAAGTAATTTCTCCAAAGTACGTCCTGAGGCAGAATATACCAACCCCTACCCCCATTCTTACCCCCAAGGAATTAGTGATATTTTCTGTAAGTTTTTTGTTTAGTTACTTTTAAAAGAAACTAAGAAAATGTTTAGAAATTAATGCTTTCATGAGTCCAAAATAAAACTACTTGACTACATACAGACATGTCTCACACATTTTCAGGATGCCATGCTAACACTCTCTGCAATAACAAGTATCCTGCTGTTCAGCAAAAACAACAGCAATTAAATATATAGTGAAGGAGCCCTACTCATAAAACACCTAACCTAGCTCACACCTTTGGAAAGTCCTGTGCCTATCATTCAAATTCAATGCATGTTATGCTTCTTAAATATACCAGTTAAAATCAGTTATATTTACATTCCAATGATTAGAGGATTTTGCACTTTGACAAATGAATCAATTTTTTAAAATTCGTAAAACTTATAATAGCACAACTGGCGAAAATCACATAGTAATAGTTTCAGTTCACACAAGGTTTCTATTTTCCAATGAGTTTGAGACCACTGCAAGACATATTCTGCATAAGCACAATGAAAATTCCTCCTGAAAAAAATTAGTCTCATCATCATTAGACAACATTATTTGATATTCACTTGGACATACTGCATTACCAAACCTTAAGTGAGGAGGTTTGGATATTACTGGAGGAATTCTCACTTTATGCCAATCCATAAGTGGGAACTCTGAGAGGAAAAATTCAAGCAATGCTTAGTTCACCTTATAAAGTCCATAGACCTTATAGACTTTAATTTGCACAGAAACAAACATTACCAGCAGAAAAGACACATTTGTTACATTCAAAAGAACACAAAATTCTAAGTGTTCCAACATGTGTCCCTGTCTCCTGTCATTCCTCTTAATATTCCACATAACCTCAAATTGTCCTTCTTCCTATTTCCAACTGAAGTAACCACCACTGCTCTGATAAGTTCCTTTGCCCTTTGTTTATGAACTATGCCTACCTTAAATTTGGTAAAGTAATAGGTAGAAGAAAAAGCAAGATGTCCAACCTATTTTTTTTATTGACTATTAAGTTATGATGCATGCTGTTATGCTATAAAGTTGACCTTTGAACAATAACTTAGACCTCTAACAGCAGGGGTTAGAATCACCAATCTTCTGCACAGCCAAAAATCTACATATAACTTTTGACTCCCCAAAAACTTAATAATAACCTACTGTTGATCACAAGCTTTACTGATGACAGTCAATTAATATATATTTTGTATGTTATTGTATTATATACTATATTCATGCAATAAAGTAAGCTAAAGAAAATGTTTTTCAAATTGTCACAATCTCCCAAATTTTTCCAATTTACTTATTAAAATAAATCCACATAAGTGAACTTGTGCAGTTCAAACCTGTGTTGTTCAAGAGTTGACTATATATACTATACTCTGATTTTTAAAATTGTATTTTCTGTGGACTTTTATCACCTGTAGTAAGGTAAAATACCCTATGCTAAACACATACAAAATATGCTTTAGAAATACAAAACAATTACTTCCTTTGCAGCTTTCATTATCAGGATGCCTTTGATGATTTAATTAAGCTTTAGTAAAATACATAAAAATGTTTTAAAACCTAGTTTATACTTTTGTTAAATTTAAGCACCTCTAATCTTTAGTACCATACTCTCTACTGAATTTTAAAATGTAATCATAGCTATACTCTACTTCACCTTTTCTTTTAGATATTGTAGAAAATTATGAAAAGTTATATAATTTATGGGCATAACTGTGATTATTAATAACCATTTAATTGGTTACTGAGAAGATAGCCAAATCCAAAAACTTGCAGTCATGAATTTTATCAAAACTTGCATAGGAAATTTATTTGGTCTGTCCATGATCTAGAGGTAAACCAGGAAAACATCTGTAAGTTTCTCTACCTACATCTCAGTTACACTGCACCTACAAAGTGCTTTCTCATGACATAACATTTCATGGTCTTCCAAAGGCAGGGACAGACCATTGTGAAGATACATTATTATCTGTTAGATTCTCAATAGCAAAGCAGAAGACTGGGTACAACAGGTTTTAAAAAAGAGACAAACAACAATGGGTGGACATTGAAGGGGTTACTGAACTATGTTAAGCCCCATATTTGTGTATGTGATATTTCTATGATAATTTAATGTATGATATTTATAATAGTCACAATACTATCCACCTTTAGCTAAACTGTCCACGGCAGGACAAAATAATTATTCTTCATTCTATAGCACAAGATGTCCTCAAGAAAAGACTGCTCTACTGAATTCTACCTTGTGCTTAACATCCCTTATTATGTCAGAAGTAACTCCCTAAGCAAACTAGATGGAAGACTTACCAAAGATGTCGGGAGGCGGTGGCAGGCGGGGGGCCGCAGGGCAGCGGAGGCTCAGTACATACAGGTAAACTCTGTCTCTTTTTGCTCTACCTCTCAGGTTTTACTCTTTTCATGCAATTCCCAAACTTTGTCTTCACTTTTTATCATTGTGATAAAACTAAACATCGGTGGTTCTTATCCATTTTTTTTAACTTTGAGACGCAGGTGTATGCAGATAAATAGTAGTTACGAGAGTGCCTGAGACAATCATTTTTTTAAAAAGTATCATTGATATACAACCTTATGATGGTTTCACACAAAACACAGTTGTTTCAAAATTCACCCATATTATCAAGTCCTCGCCCCCTCTATTGCAGTCACTACCAGCGTAGTAAGATGTTATAGAGTCACTAACTGTCTTCTCTGTGCTGTACTGTCTTCCCCGTGACCTACCTATATTGTGATTGTGAATTATAGTGCCCCTTAATCCCCTTTTCCCTCACCACCCACCCTCCCCAACCCTTTTGGTAACCACTAGTCCCTTCTTGGTGTCTGCAAGTCCACTGCTATTTTGTTCCTTCAGTTTTGCTTTGTTGTTATACTCCACAAATGAGGGAAATCATTTGATATTTGTTTTTCTCTCTCTGACTTATTTCACTGAGCATAATAACCTCTAGATCCATCCATCTTGTTACAAATGGTAGGATCTGTTTTCTTCTTATGGCTGAATAATATTCCACTGTGTATATGTACGCATCACATAGGTTGCTTCCACATCTTGGCTATTGTAAATAGCGCTGCAATAAACATAGGGATGCATATGTCTTTTCAAATCAGGGATCTTGTATTCTTTAGGTAAATTCCTAGAAGTGGAATTACTGGGTCAAACAGTATTTCTATTTTTAGTTTTTTGAGGCTCCTCCATATTGCTTTCCACAACAGTTGAACCAATTTACAATCTCACCAACAGTGTAGGAGAGTTCCCCCTCTAAGATAATGATTCTTAACCAACTTTCAGAAAATGTACAAAGGCACACAAAAAAATTTAGCCCATGCTTTCAGCATCTTCATGGATTCTCTGTTTAAGAAAGAGTCAGAGAGAAGAAACGTTCCTAAGGAAAGTGTGCCAGTTAAAAGGGATCCCTAGGCCACACTTTGAATTGCTAGTTTAGAGGTAAGTCTGTTCATTTACATTGTGGAGGACTAAGGACTACCATGTGGAGAAAGGATTCAATTTTTTTTTTTTACACTTTACAAAGGATAGAAATTTTAAAAAAGCAAAGTATGTTTACATGATTTTTAAACAATCACATGGTCTCCTTAAAGTGGCCAGCTTGTCACTGTAAATATTCTGATAGCCTCTAGATGTATGATCATCTCTAATTAGAAACTGCAGAGAGGACTGCTCCTTTGGATAAGCACTTGTTAGAACATCTAACCTCCAGCTCTCTTCCAAATGTGGTGTTCTAACATTACGTAAAAGGTGACTTGGCATATGATTTCCTCAGAGGGGTCAATATTCTTAATCCCCATGACTTGTAACAGTCTAAACCAAGGAAAGGAAGATAAGCTGTGTGTCTCCTGTATGTTCAGGAAAATAATAATACTAATGATTTATTGAGTAACTCTATTTATTGGGTGCTTACTCTGAGCCAAGCTTTGTTCTAAGCATTACCTAGATATTCTCATTCATTTCTCCCAATAATCCTATAAGAATGGGTACTATTGCTATTCTTCTTTATAATTAGAAACTGAGACATAGAAAACTCTGTAAGCTATGTGCCTTATGAGGGCACATACTCATAAGGAGTTGCTCAGCAGCTAAGTGCATGAGCTCTAAAGGTAGAGAAATATAAATTTGAACCATAGTTCCACCACATACTACTTGTAACCCTGGACACGCTACTAAGTGTTGGCAATCCTTATGAAAAATGAAGTATCTGGAAAACACCAATGATTTTGTTTATAAACTGATGATCAAATAAGAGGAAATTAAGTGAAATACTGAAAAGAATATACACTTCTAAATAGGAAAAATAGGAACTTTTCTTTCTACCTAATGAATCCTTTACTACCACCTCAGTTTTTAGAGGTTAACACCATACAATTTATTAACATTTACGCCCACTCTTTGTCAAGCATCATGCTGGGAACTAGGAACAGAAAGATGAGTAAGCCACAAACCTTGCCCTCAAGGAGCTCACATTGTTGTATTACTAAATAAAAATCACAGGTGCCACTCTAATTATATGAACGAAATACTACAAGGACACAGAGGAAGAAGTAATTGACTGTGATAGGGAAAGCTACCCAAAGAAGTGGTGTTTATAAACTGAGTCTTAAAGGATGAGTTCTGAGGAATAAAGAGGCTCCCCTAGTCAGAAGCAGCAGCATGAGTAATGTGAGAACAAGGTGGATCAGGTGACCATGACGTAGCTCACTGTATCTAGGCCCAGGGTTGCAAACTCAAATCTCTATGGTGGCCAGAGAGGTACCACAAATGATTTTAGAGAACTGCGCTTACATGTATACACACACACAGCACAGAGGAGGCAGTTAGCTGCAGTTAGCTGCTCAGAACTAACAGTTACACTGAGAGCAGTGGGGGTAGTGTTATCACAACTCCTGATTTGTCAAGAACTAGAAATCTGATTTCTGTATGATATCACCTAGTTTTTAAATGCTGATTCAACAAAACCAAATCACATTTTGGGCCCAACAAAATAAGTCTGGAGGCCCAATTCAGCCTGCAAGTTGTCAATTTATAACTCTAGACTTCAGGCTGTAGACTAAAAGTAGCAGGAAATACTACATTTGAACCTTACTGATTACTACATTTGAACCTTACTGATCTGAAACATTGTAAAATGATTTGAATATAAAGCTAAAGATTTTAGAATACATCCTGCCAGCAGTGAGAAGCTACTTAATGTGTCTAAGCAGACAACTGGTATATATAATCTATGTTTTAGAAAGAATTCTAAAGCATCATGCTGAGAACTAGGAACAAAGATGGAAGGGTATACAATAAGAGTTAGCAAATTCTCTGTATAAATGGTCAAATAGTATTTTGGGCTTTGCAGGCCAGACAGTTTCTGTTGCAACTACTCAATTCTGCCACTGCAGCACAAAAGAAGCCACAGACAATACATAAATGCACGAGTGCAGCTGTGTTCCAACAAAACTTTAATTACAAAAACAAGTGCAGAGCTGGAAGCAGCCCACAGGCCTAGTTTGCAGACTCCTGGTGTGGAAAGACAGACTGAAGTATGTTTGAGGAAGTGAATGGGCAAAAGCAACCAATAAGTTTGCTAGAACAGAAAATATTTTTCTTTTGTTTTTGTTGCCTAACAGAAAGGTTTGTTGTATGCTGACAGCCTTTTGGTATCCTACTATGTATCTACTATGCAGATGAGGCAAAAAACATGTTTTTCCAGGCTAAGAAATGCACTGCCACTTAAAAATAACAGTAGAAAAATGATTAGCAGCTCTTTCAACAGCTGTTGTAAATTTTATATATGCATTTGAAACAAGAAGCTGTATGGGGCTTTTCTGGAAGTTTCTTCGGACTGATGACCAGAGCCAAAATGTGAAGGCAAAAAAGGCATTTAGTACCCTATATTCTAATGAAAGATGCCAACAATTTGGGCCACCAGAAAGGTCCTACCATAATCAACCCCATCCCAAATAGAAGGCAGCCAAGTGAGGAGGCAAGGCTCCAAGAAGCTCCTGTGTAGACAAAGAGGGCACCTGCCAGAAGCAGAGACTGGTTGTTTGAACATCTGCTACACAGGAAAAGAAACCAGTAAGAGTGGGCCAGAGAAGCAGCAATGACCAAACCAGGGCCAACAAACATGGGCAGGTAAGTGAGGGCATCTGCCTTTTCCCCCTTATTCCCTTCATTCTACCTCAGAGGACTTAGGACTGGAAAAGGGATGGGGGCAAGGCATCTCAGAAATGAATCAAGTTATTGCAGCACTCCAAGCTCTAGAGTGGAAGAAGGTGGGAATGAAAACTTAATAAGCCTTCCATACTTCAGATCACACAAACCACAAAAGCCTGGTTCCAGATTGGGGAAAGAAATTTTTGGATATGAGATTAGAACTGGATCAGACTGCACCTTTATGTACTAACAGTCACTGGAATTAGGTGATCTAACTCATAATTAGATCTGCCTGTACCTAAGAGAAGGGAACTGTACACATGGCACAGGTGGAATCAGAGAATGGAGAAAACGTTCATGTCTGTTCCCTACTACATTCAGAATTTTCAATAGTTACACATTTGTATACAGACTGGATTCTGTGCATATGAAAGATGTGAATTCATGTTCACAGGAATGACATTTATAATAATGAGATATTAAAAACAACCTAAATGCCCAATAAAAAGAATAAGGTTGAATAAATTATGATACCCACATGACATTATGATACAACTATTAAAATTATACTTTGCTAATGACTTTAGCATCTTACTATGCTGATGGACAGTGATTGCAATGGGTTGGGGGGTGGGGCTTGATAATATGGGTGAATGTTGAAACCACAATGTTGCTCATGTGAAACCTTCATGATTGTATATCAATGATACTTTAATTTAAAAAAATTATACTTTGGCAAGAATTTTAATGGCATGGGAAAGTATTCAAGAAACAGTTTTTAAGGAAAAAGAAAATACAAAACTCAATATATAATATGATAGCAATTACATTAAAAGAAAATACATGCATAGAGATAGGGCATAAATACTAAAATGTTAACTACAGCGATTTTTGAATGATTTTTATATTCTTATTCAATATTTTTCAAATATTTTACTATGAGCATGTATTACTTGTTAATAAAACAAATTGGTTTCATTTTAGTGTTTAAAATGATGAAACATCCTTAATGATGCTATAAATTACAAGTCATACTTTATTTCTTCATGTTTTCTGAAACAAAGTAAGAATCATTTTCACTGTTAATACTGGAGGATAGACTGAAACCACCCCCACCCCACACCATGACTCCTAAGAGGCTAATCATATTGTTAGAGGCTTAGATAATTTTTACTCTTATTTTTTAAATTGAAAGGCAATAAAACTGACCTTTTTTAGGGGTGTAGTTCCATGAATTTTAACTCATGTATACAACTGAGTAATCACCATAACACAAGATAGAGAGCCAAAAAAACCTCCTTCCTGTAATCTTAGTCACTGATCCTAACCCAGAAGAGCCCCATACAGCATCTTGTTTCAAATGCATTTATAGAATGTTCTGTCTTCAAGTTCTCTGACTCTTTCCATGTCATCTCTATTGATTTCATCTCCAGGAGTTCATAAATAATTTTTACGAAGTCTCTTTTCCAAGTCCCCACCATCTCCTTGATCTCCCCAGTACTTTCTGGTTGGAACCCTGCTGGGAAAGCTGGAGCTATATGCACCCCACTTCGCCACTACTTTCTGCAATGGTTCTGCACAGGGGCCAACTGGCAGGACAGAGACAGAAAAAAGGTAAAGGCAGTGCGCACCCCCTCCCTTGACATTCTGACCACAGAAGCTCCAGTCAAAAAGAAAAACTCCCCTTCCTCAAAGTTCTACATACCTGGGTCCTCCTCTGCACTCACTGTCACTGCTAGGAGCCATGATCTCTGCTTCTCAAGCCTGAACTAAAGGGCTTCTCCTGGAGTTCTCACTGCCTGCACTGATGTCCACTTGCTGGCTTCAGGCTATGTTGAGACCAAGTCAAGGGATAGAAATGGCAAACCAACTGCCAGTTGGGGGTACTTCAAATTTTTATCTTCCCTTATTCACCTGCTACTATTTACTTTTCAGAGTCTTCAAACAGCTGTTCCATGCCTTCTGTCCAGGTTTTATTATAGCTGCATTCAGTGGAAGAAATAAGAGTGTTGTGTGATTACACCACTCACCTGAAACTGGACCTTCAGGTTTAGGTGTTAAGTATTTGTAATTTAGGACTGACGCCCTTTTTCTGTAAAGAACCAGTAATAAATATTTTAGGCTTTAAAAGCCACACGTGATTTCTGCTGCATAATCTTTGTTTTACACAAAACTTTAAGACCATTCTAAGATCAGAAATTACACAAAATAGACCACAGAACCAGTTTGCCAACTCTTGTATATTAGAATACATTACTTGTCTCCAAATATATGAAAATTCATGCAAAGACAAGCTGTGGTATGAACTATGCCTTACATCACTTTAACAAATTCCTACCTTTATCAAAATCTAAATAGGAGAAGGAAGATGCTATTAGGCAGAAGCAACTTTCACCATTGCTTATGATAAAGCTGTTTGGAAAATGCTTACTTTTGTGTTCATATTTACCATATTTAATAATTCATAATAGAATCTAATAGATGTTTTATTGTTTACTGTAAATACTATAGTAATGAATGTTATTACCTGTTTAGTAGTAACACTAATGAAACTCATAAGAAATTTTTTCAGATCCATTCAATTTTGTCTCCTAGCATTTGAATCAAGACAGAATTCTTAGAAAAAAAGAATAAGCTATCATACTTATTGGTTTTTGAAACAAAGCTAACAAAAGAAAACTGTGTGCAGTATATTGACAATTACTTATTCTTAACAAATGACTTGGCAAACAAAGAAAAGTTAAGTCAGTTTACTCCCTTTTGACATGTTATGCCACATGTATATTTTTCATCATGTGTTATTCTATTAATCAGTGACTACCACATTGTTCAGTTAATGCAATGAGTTAACAAGAAAAGTTAGCTGTTTCTGTCAAATAGCATGGTTTTTCTTATGCTATTATTTAAATCTAGTAGAAGAGGAGAGTCGTACTTTCAATTCCTGAAAGTTCTGGGAAAAAATCATCTGATTTCATGGCAATATAGGGAAGAAAACTGGAAATGACGACAAACTATTTTTTATTCTAAACTGGTAAGAACATTGATAAATGTCCATCCAAAAGATACAGCCTAAAATACTACAAGGATTATTCATCACAGATAAATATGCATCTCTCCCAATAAGGTACCAAGCAAAATGCTAACACTATTGGGTTCTGAATAATACTAGTTTCTCCTCTTAGTGCCATACTCTTGGAGATCTAAGACCTATATCTATTGCCTTTATTTTCAATGAGAACTAACAAGTACAAAATTACCTTTTACATTTTACAATTTATTGTCCTCTCTTTATAATTCCCTTGTCTATAATAGCACCCTGTACTATACCAATAACACAGCAAAAGTTAGTATCAACTGGAAGAAATAGAGAAAAATGAGGAGGGTTGGTGGGAATGAGCCATGAGCCAAAGGGCTGGCACCTTTTACCCAACTATGGCTTGTATCTAATTGATTTAAACAATATTCCTTGCTTCTTTCACCTCATGGACCTCTTTGCTGCAAAATAAGTCTTTAATTTCCATGCACTATCCACATCTTGTCTAACTGAACTCCCAACACATTCACTTTTCCTGTGCTAACATGTTCCCTAAAACTGAAGGCTCTGATTTCAACACAAGATTTTACTATGTTTATATTCCCTTGCCCTGAACTTGTTTATTTTTGTTACAATGTACTTCAGCTTTAATTAGCTGCCAGGATGACAATAATCTTGCCACAAAACAATTTACTATTACACAAGCAAAGCACAGTGATACATGCCTAAGAACAGACCATGTCTACAACTTTAAAAGGAAAGGGAAAAAAGCACATCAAAGACGTTGCCTTTATATTAAGTATGTCAAAGACCCAAGTATATTTGAAGCCCAGACAAGAAATCCTAGTTAAATCAGGTCTTGGCATGATTTGGTACAAACACATCTGAGCTGTCCTACCCTCTGTTTTCTCATTTTAGAAAATGGGTATAGGTTTGATGTGCTAATACCATTATTATTTACAAGTCCTCAATATCTAGACAGCACATGACTGTAAAAGGGCTACAGTTGTTTTTCCTTTAATACTATGATAATTGTTCATGTCAAAGCTAGGCTGTTACATAATATATTTTTAAAAGACAGTCTTCAAAATTTCAATTGTATTTGGTGAAGATTTTAGAAATCTTCCTCATTCCAAATTATTCAAGATTTCATGTTCTAATTACATATTAGTAAGTTTTTAGTTTACAAGTAACAAAGAGTAATGGAAATAGTAATAGATTCTAAACTAAAAAGAGTGACATACACATTTGAAAAGTATATAGTTTCTTTAGAACACTTTACTCACTTAACTTCATTTTATAGCATACTAGTGGGAACCTGTTCTATGATATAATTAAAGAAATAGGAAGATAGGACTCCATCACTCACAGGAGGGACCTCACTGCTTCAAAGTAAGGCTTCAATTTCCATGTACTATACTATTGTTTCATAACTTATTGATACCATTAATTTAGAATTAATAATAATTCAGAAACTGCCAAATGTTTTAAAAGTTTATGATGTGATGAATGAATATATAAGATCACAGGAAAATGTTTAAACATCTTTAGAGAACAAACTTTTATATTAAAAACATTTTATGTAGAAACTGATTTGTTAACAGCATTATTAATTCAAATAGCATCTACCAAGAAACATTTTGATTACATACTTTATGTAATCAAAATTAAGTTGCAAGTCACTGAAAAACTATTCTGTGGTATTCACTTCCCACTAATCCATACTAATTTTCCCATAAATTTAATTATATTTTTCACTTCTTTCCAACATGTAGGTAGGTGGATGACTAAGGGAGGGAAAAGTAGAAAATACGAAAGAAAAAAAAAAAGTACAAAGAGAGAGGGAGAGGGAAAAGGAAAACAGAAAAGAAAAACTTTAAGAGCTATTGTTTTTTAAAAAAAAAGGAAAGAGAGAGAAAAGAAAGGAGAACCTGAAGACAAGTACCAAAAACAAATTACAAATGATAACAATTATTTTTAAATCATGTCAAATAATTCCCATCAAAGTATCAATTACTTTGGTAACTTCTTCATATGGAAAGAGAGTAAAACCACTATAAATGTTCAAATGGAAAGGAAAACACAGCTGACCCTTGAACAACATGGGTTTGAACTTGACCACTTGCATGCAGATTTTTTTCAATAATATTCTGGAAAAATTTTTAGAAATTGGCGACAATTTGAAAAAAACATTTTTCTCTAGTTTACTTTATTGCAAGAATAGAGTATGTAATAAATGTAACATACAAAACACGGTAATAAACCATTTATATTATTGGCAAGGCTTCCAGTCAAGTGTAGTGAAGTTTTTGGGGAGTTAAAAATTTTATGTGGATTTTGAACTGCGAAAGCAGTCTGTACCCCTAACTCCTGCATTGTTCAAGAGTCAAATGTATTGTAAAGCTGCTCAAAAGTCTCACTTTTATTAGTATTGAACTAAGCTTCATCTAGTCTCCAGCCTCGAGGGTGAGGCCTGGTTGTCAGAGTTCTGAGAAGCATGTCAGGGAAGCAGGTGGGGGTGGAGGGGGTGGTGCAGGGGGGAAGACAAAGGGGCCGAAGCTACAAAATAATGATTGAAATTAAACTAAATTTCATAGTACTCTTTAAAAAAAGATCCAGTGTGCATTACAACACAAAATTGTATTTTAATCCTCAAACTTTATCTAACTTCATTAATCACAAAAGATTTTTCAGTTATACTTGATTTGAAAATCAAAGCCAAAAACCCATGAAAATTATAATAAGTACTTATACATATGAGAGATTCTACTGAATTGGATTCAGACATAAAAGTTAGCTAGTTGCTACTTGAAAATATATATAGAAACATGGCTGTGATTTTATAGGCTCTTTTAGGAGTATATATACTAGGCCATGAGTCACATAATTTATTATGGTATTAAATACTATGATAGGTTAAATATACCAAATAAGCACATTCCAAATTTTCCTTTAAACTATAGTTCATGTCCTCTCTTCTTGATAAATGCTTCCTACTACAAGTCTTAATTTAATGTGCCATATTTTGCAGCTCTAGCAATTTTTTTCCTAGTGAAAACTTCTATCCTTTGATCTCCACCACTCTCAGCAAATGAAACCTAACTACAACACTATCACATTTGCTTGTCTGTGAAATATGTTTGGCAGACAACATTAACAAAAATGAAAGGAGACGAGAATATTTTTAGTTTCTGACAAATGTAAAAGTATTATGTATGCCTCTTTAAAATGGGATATTCATCATCAATAGAAAATGAGAAACAACTTTTACCTTACAATAAGGGACAAGTTAAGAAAATCAAACAACAATGCAACTGACCTATAATTACACTTAGAAGTGTTTTGGAAAGTAGGCTGGAGGCCAAATATCTTTAATCACACAAGGAAGCTATAAGGGAGAAAAAGCAAGGCATGTTTCTCAGTGCCTAACAGCTAACATAAAATGGATTTGTGGTATGTTATAAAATACTAACAGGCACCCTTTAAAAACTACTTCAAAGTCTTTATTCTGGCAGGTGTATACTATAATATCTGGACACAGTTTAATTTTCTTGTGTAATGCAAAATATACACCTGGCTAAATACTCCTAAGATGAATAGAGGGCAGGAGTCTTAATTCTGGCTCTTCATTTTATGAAATTCCAGGAATTAAAATTTCACTTTCAGTATTACCCCATAATTGTGTGAAAAGTGTGGTGTACATCAAATTTTTTATAAAACAGTGATTCACTATATATACATTTGAAATGTCTTTTAACCATTTCTAACTGATCTTCAATTGGCAGTACCTTTGTTTACACATACACTTGCACATTCACTTACTCTATGATTATTTATTAAGCACGTACTACTTGCCTAGCACTATTCTAGGAATTAGGGATACAGGAGTAAACAAAATGAACAAAAATTCCTCTTTTATTTTCTTATTCTTTTAGGTTTCTTGACTCCTCCTCAGCTGTGGTAAAACCTTAACTGTCTCCCAAATCCATCCCTTCTTTCAAATAATTAAGTTTTAGCTGGGCACATGACCACTCAGCTAGACACTACATAGTGCAGACCTTCAGCTAAGCCATGTAACTAAGCTCTGGACCATGGGATAGGAGCAAAAGTGATGAGGGCAATGGTTCACATGCTTCAAGAAGAGTTGTTTCTCACCACTTTTTCTTGCCTCCTGCACAAAGGCAATAAATCGGTCATGGTATCAGCACAATTCAACCACACAGAATAGATCCTAGGAGATGGCAAAAAAACAAAAGGGAAGGAACCCTGATCCCTCTTAACCCTGTGGAGTAGAGCAGCCTGGAGCTACCCACCAGCTCAAACCTGGGAGAAAAATAACTCTATTATGGATAAATCACTGTTATTTGGTCCCTTTAAAATAGCTGAACTCATTAATACAAATGTGCAGTTGTCTAATAATCCTTTTGTATGTTATTTTAAAATATGAATAATGACCCTTAATTTACCTTGTATATATTTTCAAACTCCTTTTAGAAGCTATCCTGACCTCTCTGTGCCATGATTATATCATTGCTTCTTTTATGTAACTTCTTCATATCTTATATGTATTTCTGTACTTATACTTTCATACTTTCCTATAATTTATTTCCATATCTATCTTCTAAGATATGTCTTTTTTAAGGAAATAAAGTCTTACTGTTTTATATCACATTGTGCCTGACAGTCAGTACTTAATGAATACTTGTTGAACAAAACTTACACATTAAGGTGGTTTTATTTTTTTTTTCAGTTAGGTTATAAATGGGCTAATAATAATTTTTCCTATTCAGAAAAAAAAGTTTAAGAAAAGTCAATAAATGAGAATAAATTTTTAAACAAAGAGGATAGAGTGAAAATCTATTACACATCATGGAAAAAACAGAAAAATCAGCCCCATATACTGGGTAGAAAAGGCTTTATTTCAGTAGTTAGCAGATGCCAGGCAATCTCTGAATACTTCAATTTTACAAGTGGTCAACCTTCAAGGACCATGTTTTTTGTCAATTCCATTTAAAAGGCACTAGTAAAAAGAACAAGTCATAGTAGAAGTGAGTCAGATAAGAGTCCACAGTAAAGGGAGCCATAGGAGCCTGGACAGAAAAAAAAAAAAGAGAGAGAGAGAAAGAAATGGAAAGTGCTACAGTGGAATATTATTCAGCCATAAAAAGAAAAGCAATTCTACCATTTGCAACAACATGTTTGGATCTAGAGGGTATTATGTTCACTGAAATAAGCCAGGCAGAGAAAGACAAATACCAAATGATTTCACTCATTTGTGGAGTATAAAAACAAAAGCAAAACTGAAGGAACAAAATAGCAGTGAACTTGCAAACATCAAGAAGGGACTAGTGGTTACCGAAGGCAAGGGGTTGGGGAGGGTAGGTGGTGAGGGAGAAAGGGATTAAGGGGCACTATAATTCGCAATCACAATATAGGCAGGTCACAGGGAAGGCAGTACAGCATGAAGAAGACAATTAATGACTCTGTAACATCTTACTACACTGATAGACAGTGACCACAATAGAGGGGGTGAGGACTTGATAATAGGGGTGAGTGTTGAACCCACTGTGTTGTTTATATGAAACCATCATAAGACCGTATATCAATGATAATTTGATAAATTTTAAAAAAAAGAAACAGAAAAGTCTATGGCAAATTATTGATAGAAAAAAAAAAAAAAAAAAGGAGAGAGTGCTAAAGAATCAGGGCCAGCCCAGGAATGTAAAAAGAAAGGGAGTAAGAATCCAGGGAGAGATCAGGGGATCTTATCTTAAGGACCAGAAAAAGACTGTAACCAAAGAAGAAAAGACTGTTCACCTTGGAACTTTTAAGCACTTAAAAGTGTACACACACGCACACACACACACACATACCAGTAATACGTCACCTAACAAACTGACAAATGATTGTATCTGGTATCTAATGCTGGTGACTGTGTGAGGTATCATAACACAATTAAACCAAGTGCATATAATAATTTGAAATTTTTTAAATGTCAGCAGAGCTATCTGGTTAGCAAAATTATGACTACTATACTGTTTCCTACATTATAAATGCAGATAAACCCCTTTAGAATTATTAATTGCTATATGAAATGAAACTTCTATTTAATAAACGAGCCAGATATGCACTATGTCTCAGCCTCATTTTTTGAGAATCTGCCTTAGTTTCATTTCTATTTCATGGAAAGGAGGGAAGGAAGGAAAAAGGAAAAAAGTTAAGACTCCAGTTGAAGAAATGTGCTTTTTCTCCCCATGAATCTTTATTTGTAATTTTATGCTTTAAAATCCTCCCCTCAATTCTGACCACTTAGCAAAATACTTTTATTCCAACCAACTTATTCTTCATACTAAGGGAGACACATAAATGGCAACTACATGACAGCAACATAACTGACTGAAATATAAAATATTCCAATAATAACCTGTTCTGCCTGCATGATGTTCAACATATCATTTAAATGACATTTTCACTGATACGAGCATTTGATCTGATAGCATGTAGACATAATGAATTTCACAAACATGTAAATTTTAAGTACAAACAGTAGGAAGGATTAAGAACAAAACTAATTTACCTGTAAGTAGTGCTGATAAATTTTGGATGCTGGCTGGCTATGAAAGCATTAGTATAGTTCTGATATACAAAGGCAATAGTGATTGAGTTCTAATACCCGAGATGCTAATCTTCAAGTCTGATATAAGAAACATTACTTAACTGATCATATTTATCATTTTGATACAGAAGGAAAATCAGCTTAACCACCTCAAAATCAGTTTCACAATACATCAATATTAGAACTGAATCTTGAAGAAATGTGGTAGAACAGACCCTTTGAGAATCATAAGGGACATCAAGATAATTTAACTAATAAAGATACAGTCTCTCTTATACAGGCAAACAGACACACAAAATTAATTAGGAGATAAAAATTTGAAATTAATATGTAAAATATACCTCAGTAAAGTTAAAAATATGCAGTGTGTCAAGTATACCTCAATAAAGTTGTTTAAAAAGGAATAAAAATCTGTTTTGACTTTTTAATAAGTTTATTGAGCTGCACAACCATCACTATAAATCAGTTTTAAAACATCCTCATCTCCCCCATATGACCTCTCATTCACATTCACTGTTTGTTAATGGCTGTTTTCACCATTAATCTACTTTTGTCTTTATAATTTTGTCTTTTCATACAAATGGTTATCACATAATATGTGGTTTCTATGTCTGGTTTCATTCACTGAGCATAATGTTTTTGAGGTTCATCCACATAATAGCATGTACCCACAGTACATTCTTTTTACTGCTAAATAGTATTCCACAGAATATGCTGTACATTCTTAAAGTGTCAATTTATTAAGTTTTGACATATGTATACACTCACAAAACCATCACCAGTAAGGATAACAAACATGCTGATCATCTGCAAAATTCCTTGTGCTCCTTTGTAATCCCTTCCTCTCTATACACCTCTGTCCCCAGTGATTACTGGTGTGCTTTCTGTCACTATACATTTGTATTTGTACAATGTATGTATTTCTTTTTGCATGAGAATAATTATTTTTAAATTCATCCATTTTAAAGCATGCTTTAATAGTTTTTTTTATTACTAAAGAATATTCTATTCTATTGATATAACAAGGTTTGTTTATACATTTACCTGTTGATGGACATGTGGAATGTTTCTGCTATTACAAATAAATCCGATACAAGCATTTGCTCACAAGTTGTTTGTATTGGTATATGTTTCCATTTCTCCTGGGTAAATATCTAAAAGTGGCATGGTGAATCACACAGTAAGTGGATGTTAAACTTCTTAAACTGCCAAACTGTTTGCCAAAGATTGCATCATTTTACATTTCCACAGCAGTGTATGAGTGTTCTCATCCTTCCACATACTCACGAACACTTGGTATCATCAGTCATTTTCATTACTGTCATTCCAATAGATGTGTGGTAATATCTCACTGTGGTTTTAGTTTGCATTTCCTTAACAACTAATAATGTTGAGCATCTTGCCATTTATTTGTCAGACCTTGGTGAAGTGCGTTCAATTCTGGTGCTGATTTTTAAAACTGGCTTATTTTATTATTGAGTTCCGAAAGTTCTTTATAAATTGTGGATTTATCAGACACATGATATGTAAATATTTTATCCAAGTCTGTGACTTACCTTTTCATTCTATTAGCAATGTGTCTCAAAGAGCATAAGCTTTTAGTTTTTATGAGGTACAATGTATCAGTTTCTTCTCTTACAGATCTCTTGGTTTTGGTGTCATATTTAAGAAATCACTCTCTGATCCAACTTTTTTCTCCCAGAAATTTTAATATTTTAGGCTTTACATTTAGGTCTTTGATATATTTTGAGTTAATTATATATGGCATGAAATTGTCAAAATTTCTTTTACTGCATATAGGCATCCAATAGTTCCATTACCACATATTGAAAAGTCTATCATTTCTCCATTAAGAACACCTTTGCATCTTGTTTTAAATTAGTTGTCCACTTTTGTTTTGTCTTTCTGGGGGGCAGAGGGAGACTCTACTCTCTTCCATTGATCATTTTGCCTTTTTTTGACATCAATACCATACTGTCTCATTACTGTAGCTTTACAAATCTTGAAAACACATAGTTGTCCAACTTTGTTCTTTTTCAAAGTTGTTTTGGCTGCTCCTAGATCCTTTATATTTCTATATCAATTTTAGAATGAACTTGTCAATTTCTACAAAAAAGCTAAATAGAATTTTGACTGAGAATGTGTTCAGTCTATACATTACTTCAGAGACAACTGACATCTAACAATACAGAATTTACTGATCCATGAACATGGTACACCTTAGCATTTATTTAGATCTTTAATTTCTCTCAACTATATTTTGAAATTTTCAATGTATGGATATTTCACATTTTATTATATTTATCTCTAAGTAATTTATATTTTTTGATGCTACTGCAGATGGCACTATTTTTTAATTTTAATTTTTCTTTGTTGCTATTATATAGAAGCAAAATTGATTTTTGTATATTGATCTTGTATACTTACTCACTTCTTTGTTCCAGTGGCTAGATCATGTAATCTGTGAATGAAGAGTTTTACTTCTTCCTTTCTCATCTAGATGTCTCTTTTTTTGCTGACTACACTGCCTAGAATCCCCACATCAGTGTTGAACAAAAGTGGTGAGAGTGGATATCCTTACCTTGTTCTAAATCTTAAGAGGAATGCATTCAGTCTTTCACCACTAAGTATAAAGTCAGCTGTTGCTTTTTCTAATATACATTTATCAGGGAGAGGATGTTAACATCTATTCCTAGTTTGCTGAGACTTTTAAATCAAGAATGGATGTTGGATTCTGTCAAATGCAGATATAATCCTCTGTATCTACTGAGATGATAAAACACTTTTGATTTTCAGTTTGTTTGTTAATACGGTAAATTATAATGACTGAATGCTGTATGTTAAACTAACCTTGTGTTTTAGGATAAATCCTATATGGTCGTGATGTATTATTCTTTTTACACATTGCTGGATTCTATTGGCTGAAATTCAGTTTGTAATTTTAACATCTATGCTCATCATTGATACTGGACTATTGTCTGGACACTTTGTCCAATGATACTTTGTCTGGATTCAGTATCAAGGTAAGATTGTTTTAGGTGGTAGGGTAAATCAGGTCCCTGTTACTCCATCTTAGCCAGAAGCATGAGTCTGCTCAATAGTTATTATGTCTTTATCTCATCTATTCCTTCCTAGTCTAAAAATTATGTATCACTACTAACTTCATTTTGCATATAGGCAAAATGGGAAAAGGGGAGAAACTGAGGCTTACAGAGCAAGGTGGCACAATTCAAATCTGGAACTAGGATTTGAATCCAGACAGTATGAATCTAAAACTCACTCGCTGAACCTCCAACTATACTATAAATAATACTTAAGTAGCATTTTAAAAGATTCTCTTTAAGTGCATTATAGCTCTAAAAGATCTCTGATCTGGAGCCCATGTTTTAATCACTATGGTTATCTGTTTAAAAGAATGAATGAGACTCCATGGCTTCTTATATTCTGAGTCAGACATATATAGACATACATATATGTCTTATAACCTGACATATATAGACTTATCAGTGTCCTAAAAATAGCTTTGAAATTTGATTTCCAGCATCATCTATAAGTAGGCAAACAGTTTTCAAAGCACAAGCAGGCATAATCAGAAACAATTCATAAAAACAAAGCAAATTACTTAATTTCATTATAGTAGTATTAAATATCTACTATGGCCTCAGCATTATGCAATGTTTCATAGGGGAAACATAAGATCTAGACCCTATTCTCACTAAACTTAAAATATTAGAGAACCAAAAATACACATATAGAATAATCAAATAAGGCAACATACAAGTAAATGTCAGTGGGTGCCACATAACTCTGGAAGGAAGGAATTCTCAAATACCATGAAAACTTATGAGTTCAACCTATAGAATAAAAAAAATTATCTATGTGTATATTCAGTGCCACTCATGATGCTTGTACCAAGATCAAGTTCAAATGACTGGTATATTATAAATTATTAATCACTTAAACAAAAAGAAAGAGGGTTATTTAATAATTTCCACTATAACTTACTGTTCCTATTTTGGTCTCGAGAAAGTTCCCCCTTTCTTCATCTACCTTAATTTCATGTCCAGTTTTAAATAATTCAAGCATTTTAGGGATGTCACGGCCAATGGATTCTGGTTAGAAAAATAAGAAATCCAAAGTTATCATTACATTTAAACAAGTAGCAAAAATTACTGAATAAGAGAAACATTCTTCTCATATTAAGATACAGCAAATCAATTGTGGCAAACAGACTTTAGGATGGCCCCCATGATGCTAATGCTGATGTTAATGCTCTGTGAACCCCTCCCCATGAGCATGGATAGTTGCTGCTAACCAAAAGACAGGATGATTATGTATACATGATTGTATTACATAAAACTATAATGCCTATATCTTGGAGGAGACACTTTTCTTTATAGGTTTTGAAGAAGCAAGCTGTAGTGCTGTGAGCTACCATATGAAGAAGGCAAGAAAAGGGTTGAGACCCTTAGTACAGCAACCTGCTTGGAACTGAATTCTACCAAAAAGCCATATGAATCTGGAAGCAGATCCTTCCCCAGTTAAATCTCAGATGAAACCTTAGCCCTGATCCACACCTTGAAGGAAGCTTTACTAGATCCTGAAGCAGAGGACCCAGCATAGCTATACACATGTTCCTGACATACAGAAACTATGAGATAGTAATGTGTGTTGTTTTAATCCACTAAATCCGTGGTGCTATCATGGCACAGTAATAGATAACTAATAAAGTATATGCAATGATGATGTTTATCATACTTTAGAAATACTGATGACAAATTAAAATAAAATCTGTAAGATTATCTGTGACAAATGCTAACAGTGCAGTCTTGAAGTCTTTTAAAAACTTTTTACCTACCTTTGTGTGGAATTCACCTGACCTGCCTTACCATAAAGAAGGGGAAAATTTAGAAAAGTCTCAAGATTTAGCAGTAGAAATAATAATCACAGTGAATGACAGAGTCTGGAAGCAGCCATTATTGCACAAATGGTTGCAGAAGCTGGCATGAAAAAAAGAGTTAAGCACTAAAACTTTATTGGATTGTAATGTTACTTTTTCCTCCATCAGGAAGGAAAAAGAGATGCAACTGAGTATAGAAAGGAGAAAAATGAAATCAAGGTAAAAATTAAGAATTTTCAAAGTATCATACAGAGGACTTCAAAAATAAACTACACCTTCCTAATCTTTAGTCATCAACACTTAACTAAAATTTAATACAAAAAATACATGCTTTTTAATATTCTATGACATAACTTAAAAATTTTTCTATTTTGTACATAGAAGATGTGAATTATCTGAAGGGTTAAGAAATACATAAGGAATGTGCTACTAAAGACACACCTCTCCTACCATGTTTCCCACAATTCTTCCCATGCTATGTCAACATGAAGATTTCACCAAATAGAGAGCATATTATACTCTCAGCATATACTACTTCCAAGGATCACCTGCGGAGCTCTTCAGTATGGCTCAGGAGCACACCAATGGAAATGAAAGCAACTACCTACAAGGAGCTTACTATCTAACTGGGAGAAAAGGGACACGCAGATGGAACAACTACTGAAAAATACTGTTTTTCTAGTATTACATTCTGATTTCAACACTAAATAGTATAATAGTATAATAATAAACAGTAAGATGCCAAAAGTGGTATACAAGAAACAGGCACCTCGCTAAACTATCTATATCTCTATTGCAATTTCTTCAACTTAAGATTTTTTTGTTGTATTTTCTTAATTGTCTTGCACATACTGACAGCTCAAGAATTATGTTGACAGACTTGAATCTATACCCACAACACTACCTTCCTTATTATCATTATGGATGAACTGTCTGTGCTCTTACAAAAGGCCATCCCTCTTCACCTGTACACTGGATCCCACTTCTTGCCAACAGGGGACAGCACCCTTCCCTTCTCTCCCTTACAGTGTCAACTTTCCCAGCTTTCCTAGATCACTGTCATCCACTTACAAACTGGCTATAAAATCTCCCACCTTAAAATAAAACTTCGTATTACCTTCCAGGGACCATCCAATACCCCTCTTAAGAGCATAAGTTCTCAAAAAAATCTGTCCACCCTTTCTGTCTCCCCTTCTATTTTTCTCTTAGAGCTATTTCAATTAGGTTAATTATCTCTACTACTCCACTAAAAACAATGTTTTTGTCAGGGTCACCAATGACCTTCACAACAGCAAATCCAACAGTCATTTCTCAGTGTTCCTATGACTTAATCTATAAATAGCAGGTCAAAATATATCTCTCCTCTTCCTACAATATATTGACATGTTCTCTGAAACACTATTCTCACTGGCTATTCCACTCAACTCTTATTGACTGAGCCACCCTCATTTAGCTCACTTCCAAAGGTTGAACTACCTCAAAGCTCAGTTATTTGACCTCTCTTCTTCCATCCATTCACAACTCCCTAAACAATCTCACCAAAATACATGGCTTTAAACACCATTACCCTCTAGTAACTAACAAATTCATATCTCCAGCCACAATTTCTCTCATGATCTCCAATTAACTACTTGATATCTCCACCTAAATACAGGCAGATAATTAGTAAGATACACAACATGACAAATGTTTACTTAAAGAATGAACAAACAGATGACTTTATAATTTTGAGTCCCATATCCTAGTGATATTGTAATGATGAGTAGGAAAGAATAGGGCTTAAGAAAAGAAAAATTGTTCTGCTTTAAAACACACTGAAGTGATGGAATATTGATGGAATACTGAAAAAAATATATATTGTTTATAAAGTTAGAATAACAAACTGGAAAAAAGTGATAGACTCGGAATGATTGAGATGAATTCCACCCTAAACCTTCCCTGACCTTACATATTCCTTTTCCTACCTCTCTCTCTCTCTCTCTTTCTCTCTCTCTCTCTAGCCAAATCTTGTTGATATTAACTTGCAATGACCCTACAGACCAAGATGCTGAACATCATTTCAACTGCTTAATGGACAACCATGTAGCTTCCCTCATAAACTACCTGTTCAATTCCTTTGCTTTCTTTTTTAAAACTTGTATCGATAATCTTCTTGGTGAGTTATAAGAGCTCTTTGTATATTCTGTATATAAATTCTTTGTCAGGTATGTGTGTGGCAAATGTTTTCCCCCAGTCAATGCCCTGTCTTGATTTTCTTAATGCTGTCTTCCCATGAACAAAGTTTTTAATTCTGATAATCCAATTTAGCAATGTCTTATTCTATGACTCATGCTTTTTGTATCCTAAGAAATCTTTTTCTAATCCAAGGCCACTAAGATTTTCTAGAAAATTTTCTTCCAGAATTTCATGGCCTTAGCCCTCAGAACTAGGTCTTTGGTACCTTTTGAATTAATTTTTGTGTTTGATGAAAGGAAAAGGACATCTTGTTGTTTCAGAACTATTCATTGAAAAAAACACTCTTTCTCCAGATAACCTTGGACAACTTTTGTCAAAAATCATTTGACCCTTAGGGTTCAGGTCTATTTCTTAACTGTTAATGCTTAATCTATATTCATCTATCCTTATGCCATACAACACTGTCCTGATGACTGTAGCACCACAGAAATGGCTTAAATCAGCTAATGCAAATCATCTAACTTTGTTTTTCCTTTTTAAAAGCATTTCTTCTATTACAGGTCCTTTGCATTTACAAATAAATACTAGAAAGTTTTTCCGTTTCTAAAAAAATTAAGCCTTCCTGGAGTTTGATTGGAACTACAATAAGTCTATAGAAAAATGTAGGAAGAATTTCATATTTCCAGTATTGTCCTTCAAATCCAGAGCAATACCATATCCCTTTATTTACTTACGTATTCCTTAAACTTTCACCAACATTCCGTAGTTTCTGTGAATAGGTCTTTCCCATCTTTTGTTAAATTTATTCCTAAGTATTTATTTGATTTTTTCAGGTTCTCATGAATGGAACTATTTTATAAATTTCATTTTGATTATCTATTGCTAGTATAGAAATACAACTGATTTTGCATATTGATCTTATACCCCGAAACCTCATTAAATTCACTTATTAGAAATCACTCACTTAGGATGATATTCTCTGGGCATAAAGACAGTTTTCTTTCCTTCTTTCCCATATATATGCTCTTTATTTCACTGACCTCCAATAAAATACTGAATATAAGTGGGGATAACAGGAGGGATCTTTGTGTTGTTCCTGATTTTAGGTAGAAAGCATTCAGCCTAAACAGTCTCATAATTAAAAATATTAGCTACTCAATCAACCAGATAGAAAATAAGTAAGACACAGAGACACTGAACAACACATTAGAACAGATGGACCTAACAGACATCTATAGAACTCAACACCCAAAAGCAGCAGAATACACATTCTTCTCAAGTGTACATGGAACATTTTCCAGAATACGTCACATACTAGGCTACAAAAAGAGCATCGGCAAATTTAAAAAAAATTGAAATTGTACCAACCAACTTCTCAAACCACAAAGGTATGAAACTAGAAATAAATTGTGCAAAGGAAACAAAAAAGCCCACAAACACATGGAGGCTTAACAACATGCTCCTAAATAACCAATAGACCAATGACCAAATTAAAACACAGATCAAGCAATACATGGAGACAAATGAAAATAACAACTCAACACCCCAAAACCTGTGAGATGAAGTGAAGGCAGTTCTAACAGGAAAGTATACAGCAATACAGGCCTATCTCAAGAAAGAAGAACAACCCGAAATGAACAGCCTACACTCACAATTAATGAAACTAGAAAAAGAACAAATGAGGCCCAAAGTCAGTAGAAGAAGGGATATAATAAAGCTCAGAGAAGAAATAAATAAAATTCAGAAGAATAAAACAATAGGAACAATTAATGAAACAAAGAGTTGGTTCTTTGAGAATATAAACAAAATAAATAAACCCCTAGCCAGACTAATGAAGAAAAAAAGAGACTCTACACACACACATAAACAGAGTAATAAACAAGAAAGGAAAAATCACTACGGATACCACGGAAATGCAAAGAATTATTAGAGAATACTATGAAAATCTATGTGCTAACAAATTGGATCACCTAGAAGAAACGGACAACTTTCTAGAAAAATAGACCCTTCTAAGACTGACCCGGGAAGAAACAGAAAATTGGAACAGACCAATTACCAGCAATGAAATTTAATTGGTAATCAAAAACTACTTAAAAACAAAAGCCTCAGACAAGATGGCTTCACTGCTGAATTTTATCTAACATTTAGTGAAGACCTAATATCCATCCACCTTAAAATTTTCCAAAACATAGAAGAGGAGGGAATATTTCCAAACTCATTCTATGAAACCCAGCATAACTCTAATACCAAAACCAGGCAAAGACACCACCACATAAAAAGAAAATTACAGACCAATATTCCTGATGAACATAGATGCAAAAATACTCAACAAAATACTAGCAAAACATTCATAAATACATCAAAAAGATAATACATCATGATCAAGTGGGATTTATGCCAGGGATGCAAGGATGGTAGAATATTAGAAAGTCCATCAACATCATCTACCACATCAACAAAAAGAAGGACAAAACCCACATAATCATCTCCACAGATGCTGAAAAAGCATTCAACAAAATTCAACATCCATTCATGGTAAAAACTCTCAACAATATGGATACAGACAGTACATACCTCAACATAATAAAGGCCATATACAACAAACCCACAGACAACATCATACTTAACAGCGAGAAGCTGAAAGCTTTTCCTCCAAGATTGGCAACAAGACAAGGATGCCCATTCTCCTCACTTTTACAGCAATATTACATCACAAAGAAATAAAAGGCATCCAGATTGGCAAGGAAGAAGTTAAACTGTTACTGTATGCAGATGAAATGATACTGTCCATAAAAACTCTAAAGAATTTACCCTAAAACTACTAGAACTAATAACTGAATTCAGCAAAGTTGCAGGATACAAAATTGATACACATAAATCTGTTGCATTCCTACACACTAACAATGAACTGGCAGAAAGGGAAATCAGGAAAACAATTCCATTTACAATTGCATCAAAAAGAATCAAATACCTAGGAATAAACCTAACCAAGGAAGTGAAAGACCTATACCCTGAAAACTATAAGACACTCATGAGAGAAATTAAAGAAGACACCAATAAATGGAAACACATCCCGTGCTCATGGATAGAAGAATTAGTACTGTCAAAATGGCCATCCTGCCTAAGGCAATCTACAGATTCAATGCAATCCCTATCAAAATACTGACAGCATTCTTCAATGAACTATAAGAGTTCTAAAATTCACATGGAATCACAAAAGACCCCCAAAAGCCAAAACAATCCTGAGAAGGAAGAATAAAGCTGGGGAGATTGAGATTGTATACCCCTACTTCAAGTTCTACTACAAAGTCACAGTAATCAATTTGGTACAGGCACAAGAACAGACCCACAGATCAATGGAATAAAATAGAGAGTCCACATATAAACCCACACATATATGGCCAATTAATATATGATAACGGGACCATGGATATACAATGGGTAAATGACAGCCTCTTCAACAAAGGGTGGCAAAACTGGACAGCTACATGTAAGAGAATGAAACTGGATTATTGTCAAACGCTATACACAAAAGTAAACTTGAAATGGATCAAATACCTGAATGTAAGTCATGAAACCATAAAACTCTTAGAAGAAAACACAGGTAAAAATCTCTTGAATATAAACATGAGCAACTTTTTCCTGAACACATCTCATGGGTGGAGCTGGAGAATATTATGGTCAGTGAAATAAGCCAGGCGGAGAAAGACAAGTACCAAATGATTTCCCTCATTTGTGGAGTACAACAACAAAGTAAAACTGAAGGAACAAAACAGCAGCAGGCGCACAGACTCCCAATAAGGGACTAGGGGTTACCAAAGGGAAGGGTTTGTGGAGGGTGGGTGGGGAGGGAGGATAAAAGGGACTAAGGGGTATTATGATCAGCACACATCATGTAGGGGGGGCACAGGGAAGGCAGTATAGCACAGAGAAGACAAGCACTCTATAGCATCTTACTATGCTGATGGACAGAGACTGCAATGCATTATGTGGGGGAGGTACTTGATCATATTGGTGAATCCAGTAACCACAATGTTGGTCATGTGCAACCTTCATAAGATTGTATATCAATGATACCTTAAAAAAAAGTATTAGCTGTTGATATTTCTCAGACATGCTTTGTATGTTGAGGAAGTTCTTTTCCATTCCTAATATTCTGAGTTCTTATCATGAATGGGTGTTAGATATTTAGAATTCTTTCTCTGTATTAACTGAGATGATCTTAAGGTCTTTACCTTCTATTCTATTAACATGGCATATTATATTGTCTAGATGTTAAACAAAATTTTTATTTCTGAAATATACTTCCTTGGTTAATATTTACTAATTTATTTTTGATTCTATGTTCATGAGAGATATTAGTCTGTCATTTTCTTGCGATGTCCTTGTCTAACATTACTATCAGAGTAATGTCGAGCTCATAAAATGAGCTGGTAAGTTGGTAAGGGCTCCTTCCCCACTGTTTTCTAAAAGGGGTTGTAAAGTACTGATATTATCACTGCCTTAAATTGATAGAATTCACCAGTGAGAATTCATGTGGGCCTGAACTTTTCACTGCAGAAAGTTGTGATGAAAAGTTGATACAGATCTATGTAAATTTTCTAATTCTGGCCACTTTGGTAATTTGTTTCTTTCAAGGAATTTGCCCATGTCATTGGCATAAAGTAGTTCCCATTAGTCTTGTCTTAAAAGTCTATTTTGTCTAGTGCTAATATAGTCAATCTAACTCTAATGAATGATGTATTGATAATCTTTATCTAGAGTCCTCCCTCTCTTTTACCTCTCATCTATTCAGTAACTCCTGTTAATTTCACTTCTTCAATATCCCACCAAAGCTTTCCTCCTCTCCATCTTCATTGCCATTGCTCAGACTCTGTCCTTATTCTTTTTTTAACCAGGCCTACTGCATTAGCCTCCTCACTGGTCTTCATTCTTAACATTTCATCATTCTCATATCACCACCTATCACAAGGTCCCACATACAGTATTCCAGTATGTGATTATACTATTGTATCATTCTTCTGAGCAATATTTTTCATTGTCTCCTATCTGCATAAAGGAAAAAAATCAAATCTCCACAGTATGGCACAAAAAAGCTCTCTGTGATCTGGCCCACTGCTATCACTGTCTCACCCCACTGACCACCACTATCTGATAACACTTTATGTACCAACTGATAGAAAGCTACTCATAATTTCCTGAACCGGTTTTCTCATACTTTTGTGCTAATATTACTACAGGCCATTTCCTTATATGCCCGTGCATATAAGGAAAGAAAGTATACTTAACTTCTGAACTGCTACCTTCTTTACATAATCTGATCCTACGAAGTAGTCCCTCATTATGCTAAGTACTCTACACATTTTCCACTAGTACACTTTCTGTATTTGAGTGCAGCAGCTTGTTCTCATCTCTCTCATCTCTCAATTTTTATCTCCTTAAAGATGCAAACTATCTTTTCATCTATTAATGCTCAGTACTAAGTGCACTGTCTCGCACATACTAAGCACTCAATAATTATCTGCTTCTTCAATAAATGAGTTATGAAGGCAGAAATGATATATGAAGCATAAAAAAATGAGTTCTTCTAACATAACTGGGAAAAATGAATAGCTACCTTAGGAATTGTAGCGAGTCAATAATAACAGAAACTCTTTTATATTAGGTACTTGTTAGTCACCCAGCCTGTGCTAAGCTCTTGCATGCATTATAACAAAAACACTATGGGGAGATGTTATCATGAAACTCATTTTGTAGATGAATAAACATCACAAAGAAGTTTAAAAAAAAAGGGTTCAAGTTCACAGTAATTAATAAAACCAAAACTTAGAGAGGTCTATATTAACCACTGTTCTGCTTTTCAACCCAATGTTAAATCTTCACTGCCATTTCTAGGGCTCTGCTATACTTTTTGCTATGTAATTTCTCTCCTCTCTCCCCATATTCTCTTTTCTCTGATTTTATGTTCTTCTATTTCCCTCCTTTGTCTTTCTTCCCTTCCCTTTTCTTCTAATTCTATCAATGTCTATCATAAATATAATTTGTACTACACCATATGGTCATGTATTTCACCCTGATATACCTTTTCTTTTCTTTTTTACCAGGGAATACTAAAGGGAAGAAGCAAGTAGAATGGAAGAAGCCAGGGAAGACAGAGGAATAGTTAGAAAGGAGACAGTTAAGATTGTACAATGTATCTGAGTTTAATATTTCAGTAGAATAGTTTGATGTTTTAAAGAAAAAAAAATCATACAATGTAAATATAAAACAGAGCTTCAAGAACAGAGAAAACTAAGAACAGATCTTTGAATGTTGCAAAAGGAAACTCAGTAATCACTAGTAAGAGCAACATTTTAGCTGAATTATGGGAGAGAAGGATGTAAGGAAAAATAATACTTGCTAAGGAATGGAGACAGCCAACCACAAGGAATTGGTATGAAACAACAGAAAGGACTAAGATCACAACTAGAAAGGATAGCTAAATCAAATGAAAGCTTTGACTTAGAGAGCATGTGTTTTGTTGTTTAACTGAAGAAATCTGAACAAAATTTTAAATGCTCAGTTAAACCAGTTTGTCTGCTGCAGAAAATGAAACCATTAACTCCGTGATAAGGACCTTCTCTGTCTTGTTCCTATTTATCACACTCAAGGCTTAGCACGTAACATACTCAGTAACTATAAATACAATTATTCTAACCCCAAAAAATCTACAAATTCTAGATAATCCATTTCTCAGTTGCTGTGTTTAATTCTATATCTTCAATCAACTGAATGCTGCATTAAATGTTCATTCACTGTACAAACATTTATTGAGTAACTACTATGTGCCAGGTACTACACCCATGGGTATACAGTAGTGGACAAACCAAAAAATGTCCTCCTTTCTCTAATGAGAGGAACTGAACACAACCCACAGATAAAAAAATGTGAGATGCCAGGAGTGATAACAAAAGAATATAAAAACAAAATAATGAGAAATTACTGTGATGAGTAATGACTAATATGTTATATAGAGAATGAGAATGAATAATATGTTACATAGGATAGTCATGGAAGGTCTCTCCATTTAGATGGTATTTGAAAATGGGAGTGAGCCAAGCAAATAAGCCAAAAAAAAAAAAAACAAACACATTACAGACAGACGGAACAGTAAGTGCAAAGACCTGAGAAGGGAGAACACTTAGCTTGTGTGAGGAAGGTTGAGGAGGCCATTACAGCCAGCTGGCATAAGGGAATGAAGAAAACTATAATAAAACTAGCTGTAACATATCAGTAATTCACCTACAATAATTGTAGTTGTTCATAATCACTATGGGAGTCTTTCACATGTAAGTCGTTTTTAAACTAATACATGAGGGGGAAAAATTTAGAAAATTTTTAATTCATTACCCTGCAATATAATTGTTTTAGCATTTTTTATATAACCAAAGAGTTCTAATTGTTTCAATAATACAAGCACTACTGTAATATACAGCATGTCAACCTATGAGTTAAAAATATTTCATACTAGATTTCAATAATTTTATATTCATTACTCTAAAATGTAATATACCACCAACTTCCTTACAGAAAGCAATGCCCTTTTCAGTAGATATGAACACTCTTTGGACAAGTCTGCTGCAATATCCTTTTGGCAAGACTCCAGTTGGAGCACTAATGTTCAATCTAAGAGCTATCTGTTAAGAAGAACATACATTAGTGAGTCTAGTTTTTAAATCATGTCCCTTTCCTGCCTACCTGCCAATAATAGTATTGTTTAAAACAATTCAACTGTTTCCAAATATGCCATAGTACTATGGGTTAACATGTTCACTACAGAAAACAGATTTAATTAAGTCAAAATATTTTTCATGCTAGTCCTTTTTGTTTAGTAAATGCTAATAAGAGAAAAGATTAGGAACAACAAAAATAAAATCAAAACCTATCTACATTAGAAATGAAAAAATTTCAGAGGGTACTTATACTGGGGGGGAAAGATGACAGGTAACAAGGAAAATAAAGCCCAATTTCTTCCAAGAAAAATTTAAAAGTTTTAAATGTGATTTTTTATGAAATTAAAAAAATACTAGGAAAACAAGCCAAATGTGTATTAGAAGAACAGAAAACTTGCCTACAGTTACATAAGCAGTTAAAATAAAAGGAATAAAACTGCAGCATTAAACATGCTGCAAAATGTGCACATTCAATTCAGGCAAGATGATTACCCACTCCCATTAGTAAAACAAAATACAACACAAAATGGTAAACTAATGAGCTCAGCTGCAGGGGCTTGTTTGTTTTTTAATTTCATCCATTTGCTTAAAACATAGTTTCCATTTTACTCTAAAGTCTTTTCTTGGATATAAGGAGAATCAAATGTTCCTAAACAAGAATCTGAATAAACTCTGAAAATGCATGAATGCATGATACAGGCTTCAATTGTTCTAATACACATCTGGTGCGTTCTGTTTTAACATTTTTAACAGGTTAATCATTTGTCTTCATGTTTAAAAAACACAAATGTTTTTCCAGTGCTGTTAAGCAGATTGTTTCGGGGTGAGAAGAAAATGTGAGAGAAGGAGAAAGGTCTGTCAGTTTTTTCAAGAATCTTTATTAAGTAAAATGGTGGAGGAACATACCTAGGTAACCTGACCATAGTATCCTCAAACTATGATTCATTATCACAGTAGAAATAAAGTAAAGCTATTAATAAGAGTAAACATCTTAAAGGGAAACTTTTCTTACTTAAAGTAAAGAAATAAGTTATTTGAAAACCTTTCAAAAGAAAAACAATAGTCCCAAACTGTGATGAAAATGATAATTAAAAAACTCAAGGCTAAAGAGTAAAGAAAAGAGAGCCCAAGGACTATTCAGAGAATGGATAAAGCAGCAAAGGGGACAAAATCAATTTCTGTGAAAAACCAGTTTACCATGCAAAGCAAGGATCTAACTGAACGTCAATATATTCGGTATTCAGTTTCAGTTTTAAATGACTACATTCAGTATTGTTTCGTATTGGTGAGCTTCAGTTTAATTAGAAACAAAAAAATTATGAGAGATATTTTTATCAAATTCAACCGTAATTGTAGTTTAATTTTTAAAATAATGTTTAGTTTCAGGTCTTACTTAGGAAAGAATGTAAGTCTGATTCCATGACAACAAATGCTACTATAATGGAAATCCCTAATAAAAAGTGCCAAGCCTCAGTCCAAAATCTAGTAAGGATGTGGTATTCAATGCAGGCTACCAAAAACAAACTTAAAAACTTTAAAAACCTCCAAAAGATTCCTGATAAGTACAGAATGAAAGTCCAAGTTTATTAGGATCTTTTATTCAAGACCTTTCTCAATATGGCATTAATCTACCTTTCCGACATAATTTATCATTATTCTCTTTCACTTCACTCTAGGGGTTCTGTTCACTACACCCAAAGAGAACTAATTGATATTTTTTGTATGTGGCCTGTAATTTCAGACTTATTTCTGTGTCTATGATTAACAGATTTTTTTCCACTTAAAATTATTTTCCCCTTTATCTTACTCATCCAGTTATTCAAGGTACAAATGTCATTTCATTCAGGGTCTCTTCTCTAATTTCACCACCCATGTGCAAATTCATCTTCTACTCAACATTTACAATACCCTGTGAATTTATCATATAATG
Organism: Manis javanica; assembly: GCF_040802235.1. Lineage (NCBI taxonomy): Eukaryota > Metazoa > Chordata > Mammalia > Pholidota > Manidae > Manis > Manis javanica. The sequence goes on from NC_133160.1 coordinate 111,364,221, forward strand.
CTCCATACTTCATAGCATGGCTATCTATACAACAACTTTACTTCTTAATAGATTTCATAAGGGGAAAATATCCATAATGGGAAATTTCCTTAAGGGAAATACCTGCACAGCCATGTACACAGTAAGCATTCATACATATGCTGAATGCTAACATAAATGAGAATACATGTTGTATACATAAAGGGATATAAAAAATTATGATAATATACCTAGTGGGTGAAACCTTCCATTAATTTCCTCCTAGAACATGGCCTCTTTAGCTGGTATAAAATACTAGGTTTTCAAATTATATTAAATTACTGATATTAATGTCAATGAGGAAAAATAATAAAATTTACATGCTCTTATATTATACAAAATTCAAATAACAGGGATATATTAGATATTCTACATATATATTAGCAATTTTGTTTTCTAACTAGATATACACATCAGAAAGTTGTTGACAGCATATTGAAATAACAAAAAGAATTCTCCCTTACTCTGAGAAAGCTTTGGAAATCTTTTTTTCAGTTTCTTCTTTAATGGATTAAGCACAGGCATTATTTCTGGAACAGCTACATAAAAGTCCGATTGAATTTCATCATCTAAAATCTGAAAGTCAGGGGAAAAAAAAAAGATAACCCAAGATTACATGAAAACTTTACCCTTCTGAAAATAAAGTATAATGTAGTAATTTCCATTATGGTTCATATGATCCCATAAAGCTAAATTCGTATGCCTAAAACTGAAAAAACATGCTGAAAATTTTCAATAGATCACTTGTAAAATTAACAACCAGTAACTGCCAAATCACTAGCAACTACATTATCTTCCTAAATTTAGAGCATAAGAGAACTGAATATATAATCATTTCACAAAGAATTGAAACTAAAATGCTATTTGCCTCCAACAACTAAAAATAAAAGAGGAGTAGGATGGTCAAACACAACTTACTTATAGTTTATTTATTTACACTCTAATTCCATTCTAAAAACAAAGAGAGTAATAACTTAATTTTTAAAACACATTTATTTAGGCAATCAGCTCCCCCAAAATTATTATACTACTATAATACAGTTCATTTAAAAATTTAGTTGATTATAAAATGAAGCAAGTTTTTAGAACAACGCTGCCCAGGTAACAAGTTTTATTAATGATTCTTTTTGCATAAAATATGACCACAATATGTCATTCAAAGGCTTAGTCTAGAGTCATACAGTGAACATTAAAGCAATGATTCTGGAATTTAATCTTCCTATTACTATTCTTCCTTTTTAAAAATTCTTTATGCCATAAATAACATATTATGTTCCCCTTACCAGTAATAACTTACAGTAAATGATCACATTCTGTTAAATATTTCACATGTTTTAGTTCCTCCAGTCTTTACAATAACCCTATGAGGCAGGGTTAATATTGACCAGACATTCCACATAAAGAAATTGAGGGTTTAAGGAAGATAAGTCAGTCTGTGCACTTATAAGGGTCAGACCTAGAATTCAAACACAGGCATTATATGGTTCCAGAACTAGGGCTCTCATCATTATTAATACAAAAACAGATAATTTTGAGATGTTGAAGAACGGTATATGCAAAATTCTACTCCAAACCTTTCAATACTGAGTCTAAAACAGATTCCACTGAATTAAATTAAATTTAATTTAATTTAAAATTGTTGAAAGCCATGGTATAGTTAATCTAAAGATGACATCTTGGATAATACAAAACTAGACATGGAAACCGTGCTTTAGAGACAAAACAAAATTATTTTGAAATCCCTCAGAAGCAAACATAAGATATTTCAAAGTAAACAAAATGAATTAGTACATAAAGGACTTACAGAAGAAATGACTAAAATTTTAGTAAAATATCCTACACTTACCTTTTATAAATAATAAGTAAAATAATATTTAAATTAATTAAAAAATATAGGAATGTGTAAAAAGAAATTGCAGCCATTACACTATTTACGAAAACTACATTAAATTTACTTTATAACCTTAATACCTTCTAAAATATGAGTAAGATTTAAAAGATACCATTGGGTAAACTGCAAGAATATACCAGTTATGATGCTTTATACAGGTAGCATTTTCCCTCTAATGAAGCCCCTACAGAGAAATTCTTTACCTGTAATAGTTTATTTGTCAAATAATTTAAAAATGTACTTGTTTCCTTATTTTGGTTACTTTTTCAAATATGTTTTATTTAATGAACCTAATGATGCAGAACACCTTCTTCTCCCTTACCATTTCTTTCTTGAGAAATAACTTCTTAACATTTAAGGAGTAGAGGTATCTATTTAAACTCCATTGTTCCTATGACAATTCTACAAGACACACTTACGCTTTCAAGAAGAAAACAGATGGAAGGCAGTACACTAATTTAATAAGAAAGATAGTTCTCTGGCTCCAGAGACTAAGCTCTATTATCAAACTCCAAAGAATCTGTGATATTATTTATTTTTTAATAATAAAAATAATTTTTAAAAAGATGGCAGAGTAGGAAGGCAGGGCAGAAACCTCCTCCCACAAACACACCAAGGAAGCAACTAAAGCAAATACAACTAAACCTGAAAATGACATGAAGACTACAGAACAGACCACCAGCATCTGGGGAAGAAGAGAAGACTACACAGAAAAAGGTAAACTGGTAGGGCTGTGATAGAGCAGAACCCAAACCCTTCCCCCATCCCAGCCCACAGGCAAGAGGAAGAGGAATAGAGCAGGGAGGGGATAAGTACCCAGGAACTCTGCACACATGGCCCTGAAGATCTGCTCTTGAAACATAAGTCATTGGGTTCTGGTGATCAATGGGCTGGACACCAGGGACAGGTGAAACACTCTGGGAGGCTGAGACTCCAGCTGCTTGTGGAGGACAGGTACACTCCACCCGCTGAGACCCAAAGCAGAGATGGCAGGTTGAATGATTAGCCAGCAGTGGGAGGGGTACTAGAGGGGTGAGGGTTGGGTGAAGCTCTCTCCACATGAGAGAGTGCAGGTGGACATACTTCCCCAGCCCTCCCTCAGCCCAACAGGTCAGGAACTCTCAGGAGTCCCAGATGTTTTATCCCCCTCACTGGCAGCTCAGCCCCAAGGCACTTCCTTGCACACTGCCACACTCCAGCCCACTCGGCCCAGCAGAAGCATCACACTTTGTTGTGTGACAGGCAGAAGGAGACTCTCCAAGCTTTCTCGGCCCTTTCTCAGCCCAACTGAAGAGGCACCTGCAGAAGCCAGTTCCAAGAGCTCTTTCCTCCCCACAGGCTGCCAAGCCTGGTGCTGCGCACCCCACTCCCATGCAAATTGCTACCACAGAGCACCCAGACACCTCAGGACTCACTGTGCCTCACCCTGCCCCAGAGTCCGCAACCACCCCACCCTCACTACAGGGCATCCCTGCCATTGCTGCAGGGCAGGCAGAGGGCAACCCACCCACAATGATGCCAACCGAAGCCACTGTTCTGATTACAAAGGGCCAGCTAAGGCAAACTGCTAGCACAGTAGACAGAGACCACTGGGCAGACAGAAAGTCTGCCCACCCTGCCCACTGCCCACCAAAAACTTGGGCTCCACTGCAAAGGAGAACCAGGCACTGGACAATAAAGAGTCTTGAGCTTCCGGGCACCACAGGATGCCTTCTTCATAGAGTCATTACCATGTAGAGCAGAAAGCATCCATCTAATACAAAGGAAGAAACACAGAAACCCTGACAAAATAAGGAGGCAGAGGAATTTGTTCCAAACACAACTACAGGATAAGACACTAGAAAGAGGGCTAAATGAAATGAAAATTACCAATCTTCCTGATGAATATTTCAAAGTAAAAGTCATAAATATGCTCACAGATCTGCAGAAAAGTATTGAAGATCTCAGGGAGGCCTTCAACAAAGAAATACAAGAGCTGAAAAAGAGCCACTTAGAACTGAAGGGTACAGCAACCAAAATGAAATATACAATGGAGGAAATGAATAATAGATTCCTGAAAGTAGAGGAGACAATCAGTGAGATGGAAATTAGAGAACAGTAACACAATAAAGCTGAAGAACAGTGAAAAAATACTTTCTAGGAATGAAAGAATGCTAAGAGCTGTGTGACAACTCCAAACAAAACAATCACATAATAAGGGTACCAGAAGGAGAAGAGAGAACATAAGGATAGAAAGTCTCTTTGAGGAAATAATTGTTGAAAACTTGCCCAGTCTGGGGAAGGAAATAGACACTCAGGTCATGGAGGCACAGAACAAAAGGAACCCTAGGAAGACAACACCAAGCCATATAATAATTAATATGGGAAAGATAAGGGATAAGTTGGAAGCAGCCAGAGAGAGAAAAAAGATTACTTATAATGGAAACCCCATCAGGCTATCAACAGACTTCTCAGCAGAAACTTTACAGGGCATAAGGGTAGTGGCATGAAATATTTAATGTACTCAAACTGAAGGAGTTTCAACCAAGAATCCTCTACTCGGTAAGATTATCATTCAAATTTGAAGCAGGGATTAAACACTTTCCAGATAAGCAAAGGCTCAAGGAATTTATAACAACAAAAACAGCATTACAGGATATGTTATAGGGACTGTGCAGATGGAAAGTTTCCTAAGCCTAAATAATCTTCACAAGTGAAATTAAACCCACAGTAAGTAGATCTATTAATTACCAAGCAAGTACGAAATTAAAACAAAACAAAAATAGCAAAAACAACTACATACAAAATAAAAAATGGATACACAAAAAGTGGAGATTATGACATCTAATACATAAGTGTAGAGTTCCAAGAAGAAAAAAAGTACTTTGAGATTATGCTTCAACTAGGGCAGTCAGCAATTTAATACAGACTGTTAAAGTATCAGGAAGCTATCACTAAACCTTTAGTAACCACAAAACTAAAACCAATAATATATACACAAAAAACTTAAAAAGAGGAATCTAATCACAATGTTAAAGAAAAACATCAAATAACCAGAGTATATGACAGGAAGAAAGCAACAGGGAAGAATTATAAAAACAACCAGAAAACAATTAATAAAATGGCAATAATTACCTATCAATAATTACCTTAATGTAAATAGACTGAATGCACCAATTAAAAGACACAGAGTGGCAGAATGGGTAAAAAAGCAACCCCATCCATATGCTGCCTATAGGAGACTGATTTCAGACCCAAAGATATACAGAGACCAAAAGTGAAGGGATGGAAAAAGATATTTCATGCAAATAATAGGGAGAAAAAATCAAGAGTAGCAGTACTTATATCAGACAAAATAAATTTCAAAACAAAAAAAGTAACAAGAGACAAAGAAGTACATTACATAATAATAAAGGGGTTAATCCAACAAGGGAATATAATCATTATAAATATCTTTTCACCCAACACAGGAGCACCTAAAACTGCATACAATACAAAAATATAATTAATACAACCAATTCTGAAAGAACAACAGGAAAGAGGATTGTGCCAGACTGCATACACCTGGAGAAAAAAGCAGACCTCACAGAACAGGGTAATGTACCAAAGCTGTGGCCTGGTGGGACTCAAGCCCTTCCCCCACCCCAGCACAATGGAGGGAGGAAGAGAAACAGAGCAGGGAGGGAGTGGAGGCCTGGGACTGCTGAATACCTAACTCTGGAGATCTGCTCTGGGAGCACAAGCGCAAACTTACATTTCACAGTGCTTGCGTGATACTCTCGGGATTACGGGGTTGGACAGCTAAGACAGGCAGAATTCCTGGAGAGACTGATATTCCAGCTGCTTGTGGAAAGCAGGGATCCATATACGGCTGCTCTGGGACAAAAGAGAGGCAGGCAGTCTGAGAGACTTCCTAACAAGGAAGCCCTTAGTAAGAGGGCTGCTAAAGGGGCAAGGATTCCACAGAGCTTACTGCTCAGGAGAAAGAACAGGTAGACAAAATTGTCCAGGTGCACTCTGCCCAGCAGGCTGGGAGCTTTCACGATCTTCAGGTGCTCCAGCTCCCTGGCTGGCTACACAGCTCTGTGATAGGCAGCTTACTGCGACTTTCTCCCAGCCAGCCCCACCTGGCACGCAAACCAGCAAACCCTACCCTGGCATTGGGCCAGCCAGAGGGAAGACCTACAGGAACCACAAATGCGAAGCACAGAGGCTTATACCTCTGTGCTCGGGCCACTAGTTCAGGCAGTGGAGACAGGCATAGCAGTTGGGAAGCAGGAAACAGTTCTTTCCTCCCCCTCACACCCCAGCACAAATACCACTCCCCTGCAACCCCCAACATTGCTTCAGGAGCTGAGCAGCTCCAGACAGTAGAGATTCTGGGCACTAGAGGGCACTATATAAAAATATGAAACACCAAAGGAACCTGGTTCAAAGTAAAATTAATATAACTCCTGAGAAAGATGACATGGACCTCATGACTCTTCCTGAAAGGGAGTATAAAATATAAATCATTAACATGCTCATATACGTAAGGAAAGATATTCAAGGACTCAGGAAAGAATTCCAGTTGGAGATCCAATCATTGAAGAGCACAATGGAGGGTATTAAATGCAGATTGGATACAGCGGAGGAGATGATAAATGAAACAGAAACTAGAGAAGAGGAAAAGAAAGAAACTGAGGCACAGAGAGAAAAAAGGATCTCTAAGAATGAAAGAATATTGAGAGAACTGGGTGACCAATCAAAACGGAATAATATTCACATTATAGGGGTATCAGAAGAAGAATAGAGAGAAAAAGGGATAGAAAGTGTCTTTGAGGAGGTAATTGCTGAAAACTTACCCAATCTGGGGAGAGAGATAGTCTCTCAAGCCATGGAGATCCACAGATCTCCCAACACAAGGGATCCAAGGAAGACAACAACAAGACATACAGTAATTAAAATAGCAAACATCAAGGATAAGGACAGACTACTAAAAGCAGCCAGAGACAAAAATAAGATCACATACAAAGGAAAGCCCATCAGGCTATCATCAGACTTCTCAACAGAATCCTTACAGGCCAGAAGGGAGTGGCATGATATATTTAATGCAATGAAGCAGAAGGGCCTTGGACAAAGACTACTACTTTATCCAGTAAGATAATCATTTGAATTTGAATAAGGGATTAAACATTTCCAGATAAGAAAAAGATAAGAGAATTTACCTCCCACAAACAATCTATACAGTGCATTTTGGAGGAACTGCTATAGATGGAAGTGTTCCTAAGGTTTACTAGCTGTCACCAGAGGTAATAAAACCACAGTAACTAAAGTAGAACAGCTAATTACAAAGCAGATGCAAAATTAACTTAACTATCCCCAAAGTCAATCAAGGGATTAGACAAAGAGTACAGAATACAAAACCTAATATATAAAAAATGGAGGAAGAAAAAGGAGGAGAAAAGAAAAAAAAAGAACCTTTGGATTGTGTTTTGTAATAGCACATTAAGTGAGTTAAGTTAGACTCTTAGACAGTAAGGAAGTTAAACTTGAACCTTTGGAAAACAAGAATCTAAAGCCTGCAATGGCAATAAGTACATACCTATCAATAATCACCCTAAATGTAAATGGACTGAACACACCAATCAAAAGACAGAGAGTCACAGAATGCAAAGAAAAACAAGACCCATCTATATGCTGCCTCCAAGAGACTCACTTTAAACCCAAAGACATACAGACTAAAAGTGAAGGGATGGAAAAACATATGCAACTAATAGGGAGAAAAAAGCAGGAGTTGCAGTACTTGCATCAGACAAAATAAGACTTCAAAACACAGAAAGTCACAAGAGACAAAGAAGGACACTACATAATTATAAAAGGGTCAATCCAACAAGAAGATATAACCATTATAAATATCTATGCAACCAACACAGGATCACCTACATATGTGAAAGAAATACTAACAGAATTAAAGGGGAAATAGAGTGCAATGCATTCATTCTAGGAGATTTCAACACTCCACTCACTCTGAAGGACAGATCAACCAGAAAGAAGATAAGTAAGGAGACAGAGACACTGAACAACACATTAGAACATATGGACCTAACAGACATCTAGAGAACTCTACACCCAAAAGCAGCAGAATACACATTCTTCCCAAGTGCACATGGAAAATTTTCAAGAATAGATCATATACTAGGCCACAAAAAGAGCCTTGGTGAATTCAAAAAGACTGAAATTGTACCCAGCAGTTTCTCAGACCACAATGGTATGAAACTAGAAATTAATTACACAAAGAAAATGAAAAAGCCCAGAAACACATGGAGGCTTCACAACATGCTCCCAAATAACCAATGGATCAATGACCAAATACAAAAAGACATCAAGCAATATATGGACAATGTCAACAACAATTCAACATGGCAAAATCTGTGGGACACAGCAAAGGTTGTGCTAAGAGGAAAGTATATTGGAATACAGGCTTACCTCAGGAAAGAAGAACAATCCCATATGAGCAGTTTAAACTCACAATTAACAAAAGTGGAAAAAGAAGAACAAATGTGGCCCAAAGTCACTAGAAGGAGGGATATAATAAAGATTAGAGTAGAAATAAATAAAAATGAGAAAAATAAAACAATACAAAGAATCAATGAAAGCAAGAGCTGGTTCTTTGAGAATATAAACAAATAGATAAACCCCAAGCCAGACTTATCAAGAAAAAAAAGAGAATCTACTCACATAAACAGAATCACAAATGAGAAAGGAAAAATCACTACTGACACCACAGAAATACAAAGAATTATTAGATAATACTATGAAAAATTATATGTTAACAAACTGGATAACCTAGAAGAAATAGACAACTTTCTAGAAAAATATAACTTTCCAAGGCTGACCCAGAAAGAAACAGAAAATCTGAACAGACCAATTACCAGCAATGAAATTGAACTGGTAATCAAAAACTTACCTAAGAACAAAATCCCTGGACCAGATGGCTACACAGCAGAATTTTATGAAACATTTAGTGAAGACATAATACCCATCTTCCTTAAAGTTTTCCAAACAGCAGAAGGAGATGGAATACTGCCAAACTCATTCTATGAGGCCAGCATCATTTTAATATAAAAACCAGGCAGACACCACAAAAAAAGAAAACTACAAACATCCCTGATGAACATAAATGCAAAAATACTCAACAAAATATTACCAAACCCAAATCAAAAATTCATCAAAAAGATCATCCTTCATGATCAAGTAGGATTTACTCCAGGGATGCAAGGATGGTACAACATTCGAAAATCCATTATCATCCACCATGTCAACAAAAAGAAGGACAAAAACCACATAATCATCTCCATAGATGCTGAAAAATCATTTGACAAAATTCAACATCCATTCATGATAAAAACTCTTAACAAAATGGGTAGAGAGGGCAAGAACCTCAACATAATAAAGGCCATATATGACAAACCCACAGCGAACATTATACTTAACAGCAAGAAGTTGAAAGCTTTTTATCTAAGATCAGAACAAGACAAGGATGCCCTCTCTCCTCATGTATATCCAACATAGTACTGCAGGTCCTAGCCACGGCAATCAGACAACACAAGGAAATAAAAGGCATCCAGATTAGCAAGGAAGAAGTTAAATTGTCCCTATTTGCAGATAACATGATACTGTACATAAAAAACCCTAAAGAATCCACTCCAAAACTACCAGATCTAATATCTGAATTCAGCAAAGTTGCATACAAAATTAATGCACAGAAATCTATGGCATTCCTATACACTAACAATGAACCAATAGAAAGAGAAATCAGGAAAACAATCCATTCACAATTGCATCAAAAAGAATAAAATACCTAGGAATAAACCTAACCAAGGAAGTGAAAGACCTATACTCTGAAAACTACAAGACACTCATGAGAGAAATTAAAGAAGATACCAATAAATGGAAACACATCCCACGCTCATGGATAGGAAGAATTAATATTGTTAAAATGGCCATCCTGCCTAAAGCAATCTACAGATACCATGCAATCCCTATCAAAATGCCAACAGCATTCTTCAACAAACTGGAACAAATAGTTCGAAAATTCATATGGAACCACAAAAGACCGCCATAGCCAAAGAATCCTGAGAAGGAAGAATAAAGCTGGGGGAAATATGCTCCCCAACTTCCAGCTCTACTCCAAAGCCACAGTAATCAAGACAATTTGGTACTGGCACAAGAACAGACCCATAGACCAGTGGAACAGAATAGAGGGTCCAGATATTAGCCCAAACATATACAGTCAAGTAATATATATTAAAGGAGCCATGGATATACAATGGGGAAACAACAGCCTCTTCAACAGCTAGTTTTGGCAAAACTGGACAGCTACATGCAAAAGAATGAAACTGGATTATTGTTTAACCCCATACACAAAAGTAAACTCGAAATGGATCAAAGACCTGAATGTAAGTCATGAAACCATAAAACTCTTAGAAGACAACATAGGCAAAAATCTCCTGAATATAAGCATAAGCAACTTCTTCCTGAACACACCTTCTAGAGCAAGGGAAACAAAAGCAAAATTGAACTCAGGGGACTACATCAAACTAAAATGTTTCTGTACGGCAAAAGACACCATCAACAGAACAAAAAGGCATCTTACAGTATTGGGAGAACATATTTGTAAATGACATATCCAATAAGGGGTTACCATCCAAAATATATAAAGAACTTATATACCTCAACACCCAAAAAGCAAATAACCCAATTAACAAATGGGCAGGATATGAAGAGACAGTTCCCCAAAGAAGAAATTCAGATGGCCAACAGACACATGAAAAGATGCTCCACATCACTAATCATGGAAATGCAAATTAAAACCACAATGAGATATCACCTCACACCAGTTAGGATGGCCAGCATCAAAAAGACTAAGAACAACAAATACTGGTGAGGATGTGGAGAAAGGAGAACCCTCCTACACTGCTGGTGGGAATGTAAGCTAATTCAACCATTGTGGAAAGCAATATGGAGGTTCCTCACAAAACTAAAAACAGAAATACCATTTGACCCAGGAATCCCACTCCTTGGAATTTACCCAAAGAATACAACTTCTCAGATTCAAAAAGACATATTCACCCCTATGTTTATTGCAGCACTTTTTACAATAGCCAAGACATGGAAGCAACCTAAGTGTCCATCAGTAGATGAATGGATAAAGAAGGTGTGGTACATATAAACAATGGAATACTACTCAGCCATAAGAAAGAAACAAATCCTACCATTTGCAACAACATGGATGGAGCTGGAGGACACTATGCTCAGTGAAATAAGCCAGGCAGAAAAAGACAAGTGCTAAATGACTTCCCTCATTTGTAGAGTATAACAACGAAGCAAAACTGAAGGAACAAAATAGCAGCAGACTCACAGACTTCAAGAAGGAACTAGTGGTTACCATTGGGGAGGGGTGTGGGAAGGCAGGTGGGGAGGGAGGGAGAAGGGGATTGAAGGGTGTTATGTTTAGTATGCATGCTATGAGGGGTCACAGGTAAGACGGTGTAGCACAAAGAAGGCAAATTGTGAAATCTATAGCATCTTACTATACTGGACAGTGACTGCACTGGGGCATGGGTGGGTACTTGATTATATGGGTAAATGTAGTAACCACATTGTTTTTTCATGTGTAACCTTCATAAGAGTGTAAATCAATAATGCCTTAATGAAAAAAAAGGGGGGCGATATACATTGAAATACATTCATTTTAGAAAACTTTTAATGCATCACTCACATCAACAGACAGATCGACCAGACAGAAAATAATTATGGAAACAGGCACTGAACAATATGTTAGATCAGATGGACTTCACAGATATCTACAGAACATTCCACCCAAAAGCAGCATGATACACATTTTTTCCCAAGTATACAAGGAAGGTTCTCCAGAATATATCATGTACTAGGCCACAAAAAGAGCCTCAATAAATTCAGAAAGATTGAAATCCTATCAGGCAGCTTCTCAGACTACATTGGTATGAAACTAGAAATAAATTATATAGGGAAAACGAAAAGCCTGCAAACACATAAAGGCTAAATAACACACCTAAATAATCAGTGGATCAATTAACAAATTAAAACAGAAATCAAGAAGTACATGAAGATAAATGAAATCAAAAACTGAACAGTCCAAAAATTGTGGGACAGTGAAAAAGTGGTACTAAGAGGGAAGTACATACTAATACAAGCCTACCTCAAGAAACAAGAACAATCCCAAGCAATTAAAAAAACTAGAAAAAGAAGAACAAATGAAACCCAAAGTTAGTAGAAAGAAGAACATAATAAAGATTACAGCAGAAATAAATAAAATAGAGAAGAATAAAGCAGTTAGATAAATAAAACTAGTTAGAATGGCCACTATCCAAAAGATAAGAAATAACAAGTGTTGGTGAGGATGTAGAGAAATGAGATCCTTAATACACTGTTGGTGGGATGTAAATTGGTACAGACACTATTAAAAGTAGTATGGAAGTTCCTCAAAAAACTAAAAATAGAAATACCATTTGACCTAGTAATTCCAGTCCTAGAAATTTACCCAAAGAAAACAAAATCCCTGATTCAAAAAGATATATGCACCCCTATGTTTATCACAACACTATTTACAATAGCCAAGATATGGAAACAACCTAAGTATCCATCAAAAGGTGAATGGATAAAGAAGAGGTGGTACATATACACAATGGAGTATTATTCAGCCATAAAAAGAAAAGAAATCCTGCCATTTGCAACAGCCTGGAGGAATCAGTGAAATAACCCAGGGAAAAACAAATACCATATGATTTCAATTATTTGTGGAATATAAAAACAAAGCAAAAAAGAAGGAACAAAACAGTAGTAGACTTATAGACACTGAGAAGTGACTAGTGGTTACCAAGGGGGGAGGGAGATAAAGGGCCACAATACCTCACAATCACAATATAAGTTGATCACAGGGACTGCTGAACCACTGTGATGTACATTTGAAACCAACGTAAGATCATATATGAATATTACAATAAAAGAAAAAAAAAAGAATCCTGCCATTTGCAACTCATGGGTGGATCTAGAGGGTATTATGCTCAGTGAAATAAGCCAGGTGGAGAAAAACAACTGTATGGTTTCACTTATTTGTGGAATATAAAAACAAAGCAAACAGCAGTAGACTTACAGACACTGAGAAGTGACTAATGGTTACTACAGAGGAGAGGCTAAGGTGAGTAGGAGGGGAGGGGGATAAGGGCACAAAAATTCTCAATTATAATATAAGTTGGTCACAGGGATGAATGCATGGAAAACATAGCCAGTGATTCTGTAACATCTTTCTATGTTGACAGATGGTAACCTCACTAGAGGGGGTAAGGATTTAACAACATGGGTAACTGTTGAACCACTGTGTTGTATATCTAAAACCAATATAAGATTGTATATCAAAGATACTTCAATTTAAAAAATTAAAATAATTTTATTTAATTAAAATTTATGATACATCAGAAAATTGGGTACTACCCTTTGTGACCTAGAACCTGTATGATAGCACAATCTCTTTGTATTTTCCATTAGTTCTATTCCCAAAAGTCATTCTAGAGACTCTCCTTAAAAATAGAGAATCTCCACCAAATCTAAAATACTACTGGAGAAAACTTAAAAATCCAGAAACTCCACCAAACTTAAAGTACTACTAGTGGAGAAAAACACTACTGCTGTGCATCCCAAAGGATGGGCTCAGCTCAAACTTGCCCCAAATCAAAATCTGGATATAGGACAAAAGATAAATTTTCAAATCACTTTTTCCTATTCTAAAAACAAAAGTATTCAATAATCTAAGTGATTAAATTTAGAAGAGAATACTTTGGAGAATGTTAAGGATAATCTTCTGTATTTTCAGAAGTAACTCCCAATATTCAACAGACATGCCTCTTCCTCCCAACACTTAAGAAAAAAATGGTTCTTGTTTCAAAAGGGTTCCACAAATTCTTCGTTATTTTCTCAAGGCAGGCTACATAATCATTTGCTGCTTCATGCTGAGCCTATGCCACTCTGAAACTGCCTTGGAGGGGGTACCAGTTAATAGTAACCAAAAAGTACCATATTACTATAGAGGTCAGATACTATCCTTTGTGATCTACTAAAGTTAATCACACTTTTCACTCCAAGAAGGGAAAACAATATTTGATCTTCAAAACATGAATAGAGACACCATATGAGCTACCTTTTGGTTTCATTTTAAATCTCACATTCAAGCCACAGAGTCATATTGCCCTTCCCAGTCTACCCATAAAACTCTCACAAACATGGCTGAAGCAAGGGGAAAAGAAGAAATCAGAGTATAAATCAGGTATAATTAACATCAGACTGTCTCAATAGTTTTTTCTTAGCTTGATTTTGAGATTCAAAAGATTAGAAAAAAATTTTCCTATTTTATAAAGCTCTACCCACCATTTATCAAAAGATATGAGCATAGTGGTTATGTTCCACACATAATAAATCAATGGATGGCAAAGAACAGAACCATTTCTATAACTAATGAATATGAAAACAACACTGTACCTTCTGAATCAGATTAGCTCCTCCTGCAAATGCAGCTCCATTTTCTTCTGCTATTTTAATCTCTGATGCATTCTACCAGAATACAATAGTTTTAATATTAATCTTTAAACAAATTCAGTCTACTTTCAAGTATTTTGATAGATATAATATCACAGTTGAAAATAAAAATTGCAGTTTTTACTTTTAATTGAAAACACATCCATTCTCAATTTGCTGCATCAGAGATACTACATTCAGAACAAGTTTAGTTTGTAGTTTATTAAGGTAAGGTGTTTCTTGACTAACCTATGAGAAAATTCATCAAAATGGCACATTAGGAACCTACCAAGTAACTCAACATGAGTGTCCAATGCCATGAATATACCATCTTCCAAAAGTAAAGGGTTAAAATATATTTATTTTTTCTAACTTGAATGGTGACATTTTATCAAATCAATATGGAAGAGGAAAAAAATTGATTTAAGGAATAAGAGAACCAAAATCAGCCAGTTATCTGAAAATTCAAAAGAGAAATACATGGTATTAGTTATTTTATTTCCATGTTCCATTTATGCCATTTGGTTTTACTGTGAAAATCTATCACTCCCTTACTCAAGTTCTTTGGCATTCCAACAGCTATATTCTCTACTTTTCTGGAAAAAAGGTAAAGAAATTCTTCCTTGAAAGTGAGGCACTGATGGAGAGGAATCAAAATACTCAACAAAACAAATTCATAAATACATTATAAACAAATTTTTATAATACAAAAAGATTGACAAAAAGCTGTATTAATGTATTTGTTACAGCTTTGACTTTCTTGACTTTCCAGACTAGATCTTTTGAAAAGAGTAGTTTCTGTATCTTCACAGCACTAAGTGAGCACACAGCTCTAAAATAATTTTACTGTTGTTACAGAATTCTAAGCAGGAGCTATAGAATAAATTCTAGACTTCTCTTCAGTTTCTTGTGAGAAATATAATGTGGTAGAGTAAAAACAATGAAGTTAATGTGCAAATTTAGCTCTTTCTCAACTAACGTCATAACGCAATAAGTCATCTAACTGCTTTGAGCTTCAAATGGGAAAAATAAGACTAAGTGAATGTCAGGATTTTCTCTAACTCTACTTGGTCAGTTATTCTAATCACTGACTAATGTGATATATAAAAAATTAAATGATAAAAAGTTGACAAAGGTTACTCACCTCTGTAAATACAGCAACTTTCTTGATTTCTGAAGCGAATGGATATGGAAAACTAACAACACTGGCAAATGGCTCCACAATTTTCTAAATACACAACAATGGAAAAATAATAATGAAAAAATTCTTTTTTTCTGTATCTCTCACATATATAAAAAAGAGAACGGACATGTTTTGTTTTTAATGTTTTAGTTCTACCATATGTCCTCTCATTAATCTACAACTATTCACTGATTACAATTTAAAGTAAAAGAGATTGTATTTCTTTTGCAAGAAGCCATAATGAAAATCTAAATCTCTTTTCTCAGCTCCATACTGCCATGGCACTTGGCTTCTGTCTCTACATCTTTCATCAGTCTCTCATATATTAATAGATGTGTTTGCACATCCACATCTTCCTTCCCCAGCACCTAGTACAATGCTTTCTACATGACGGATGTCAAAGTTTGCCCTTGAATAAAATTCAAAAGAACATGTAATTTTTTGACACCTTTAAGGAGGACATGGAGACAGCTATGCATATGGAACAAGAGACAATATCCAGCCATCTGCTCATAAGCTCACCCTTAAATCTCCATCACTGGTGCTAAATGATCAGTGATATTAACCCTAAGTCTAAGACAGAATGCCAAGCATGAAAGGCTCTTATAAGTGGCTCTATTTTTTAAACAACCTGGACCACCCAGCACCTTCAAATGTATTTGGTATTCAGGTAGAAAAACCAAAATAAATAATGGCATAGATTTGAGGCACCCAAATATGGATGGAGATTCTCCAGAGCCTTAGAACTGATTTGTTTGGTCATTTGGTCAAGGTCCTGTCTAAGTCTGTGGCTCATGTGTTAGGGAGACTTCACATGGAAACAAGTTCTAGGCCCATAATTACAGGGTAGTCTTAAGGTCTGGAGGAAAGAGAAAAGGGGTTTGCTCCCTAATAAAACTGGTTGAAAGATTATATTTTTTGAAAAACTTTTGAGTAGAGATAACCTCCTGTGGATTTCTTTTCAGACAAGACACCATTAACTCTTAAGCACACTTTATATAGACATGCAACTAATTTTCTTGACTGGCACTTCTTTGCCACTAACATGGTTTCAGTGAATTTTTCAATGGCAAGCAATCACAGTAATAGTATCCCCTGGGAATATTGGCTTGTACAAGTACTCTATCAAGAAGAAAAAATATCTTATGAAGATAATAGTACCCTTTCAATATTACTCATTTATAAATATTTATGAAATGAAGCTTGTGATCCTACAAGACTTCATTATTAACCACATTGTTTACTAAGAAAGAGATCATCTTGGGCACTACAACATTTTTTAAATAAAATAACTAACAGTGAACTAACTATAACTATGATATAAAATAAAATTATATCATGGCTGGTATAAACTGTTCCTAATAAAAACGAACTAAGAAATGAGACACCTTGGTTCAAACCCTACCTCTGCTCCCTACTCTGTAACCTTGAGCAAGTTATTTCAGTTTCTGTGTCTAAGCTTCCTCTTCTGCAGTTATAGGATTAAATGAGAAAACACATGCAAAGCATTTAGCACTGTGGCTGCTGGTACATAGAAAGTTTCCAGTAAGTGTTGATTGCTATTATTAAACACTTACCAAATCCCTTAAATGTGTTATTTCATTTATTCCTTGTAATAACCAGATAAACAAAGCATTTTATCTCCTTTTATAAAGAGATGAAAAACCTGTGATTTAAAGAAGTTAGACGAGAGACTCAAAGTCAAAAAGCAAGTAAATGGTGATGCCAGGATTCTGGCCTATACTGTATGTAATCTGACTCCAGAGCCCATCCTCTTAGTGTTAAGCTGTAACCCTTCCTCCTAAGTGTTCAATTATTGTTGTTGTTGTTGAGATTGTTAAAATGCATTTCAAAACTATATACCTTCTTTTTTCCCCAAAAAAGATATTCTCAGAATAAAAATTTAAATATCATATTCAAGAAAATTAGATTCCTTAAATGAGCAGCTTATAAATTCAGAGCTATAATGGACTTCAATTCTAATCTAGTGTTTCCCCTACTTTTAGAGTTTTATAACAAAAGTCTTCCATGGAATTGCAATATGTAAACAGATAAATCAGAGATTCTGGTGGAGGCAAGAGTGAGGGGGTTTGGCACCCTACCCATGCAAACTCAGTATCAACCCAGGGCTTTATGGAACATATCTGAAGGCCAGAGCTCATCTGAAGCCCATTTACAGAAAGGAACATGATGCCCAGGTAGTTTAAGGTAGTTTTCAAAGTTATAATAACATCTCAATTAATTTTAAAACTATTTCTGTTGAAATTTGTATCAGTGATTTTCAGGTGATTAGGAAATGTATGTCCAATAACTCTGCAGATGTTCAACATTAAATTTTATACTTGTAAAATTTTTAAATGAACATTTTTCATCCTAAAGTACAGAAAGAGCATAACACTTTCTAGAATTATAGGAAAGAGAATTTAAAAAATTAAGAAACAGCAATTCATACAACCACTGTTCAGGAATAAGTTTATTTTAATTGAATCTACATACCTTCTTCCCCAGTGCCATATCCAGTGTCAAATCAATATAAACACCTTGTTTTGGATTAGTAAAGTCCAGAATTTGAAATTCTCTAAGTAATTGAATAGCTTTCTCCACCTCATATATCTGCCTTGGATATAAGCGTTTTAAGTAGACATCATCCTCAGGTTCACCTTCCATAAAGGGATATGACTTGATTTTTTTTATCTCATCTTTATTCTCATCTAATGCCTTTTGTTTTGTACCTTTTTTTGTTTTCTTTGTAGACCTTAAAAACAGATAAATTCAAGATCAGTTATTAATTTGTATTATGAGACTTTTCTTTAAAAAGCTGACATATATGATAAAAATAACAAAAGAGTTTATTTTTAATTTGAAAGCATAGCTTACTTTACAGTTTTTCTAGTTCAACTAATATTAAGTGAACTTTTGTACTGTTTGCAGTTGATACAGTTAGGTAAGACATCGATGCTGCTCTCCAGAAATTTAGAATAGAGACAGACATGTAAACAGGTAAGTTCAGTATCATGTGCTAAGTTACTATGAGAGTGTTATCAGAACCACAGGGAAAAGACATTTAACCCAGCTTAGGAGGCTATGAAAAGATTCCAGAAGAAATGACCCCAAAGTCAATTCTTGAAGGAAAAAGAAGCCCAGGCACATACCCAAGAGAAATGAAAACATATGACCACATAAAAACTTAAATACAAAGATTCATAGCAGCATTACTCACAACAGTCAAAAGTAAAAACAACCAGATGTCTATCAATTGATGAATGGATACATTAAATGTGGTATATCCTTGGTGGGATATTAATGAGCAATGAAAAGGAATGAAGTACTGATAAAGTGCTGAAGTATGTATGAACCTTAAAAAATTATGCTAAATCAAAGAAGCCACACACAAAAAAACACATATGGTATGATTCCATTTAAATGAAATATCAAGAATAGGCAAAATCTATAGACTGAAGTAGATATAGTGGTCATCTGGGAATGGGGGATGGAGTTAGGGAAATGGAGAGTGACCACTAATGGGCATGAGGTTTTGGGGGAAGATCATGAAAATGTTCTAAAACAGACTGTGGTGATGACTACTCCACTCCAAGAATATGCTAAAAACCAGTGAACTGTAGTTTAGATGGATGAATTGTATGAAATGTAAATTATATCTCAATAAAGCTATTTTTTTAAAGTAGTTACCCAGGCAAAGAAACAACATAATAAAAGAGACATGAAATAGAATGGTGCACAAAGGGAGCTATTATAAGTTCTAACTGACTAGAGCAAGAGTTGACAAACTTTTCTGTAAGGACCAGATTGGAAATATTTTGTTGCCTCTTATCTCATATGAAAGCAGCCATAGATAGTATAAATGAATGAGTATAGCTGGTTCCAATTAAACTTTATTTATGAACAGTGGTTTAAATTTCATGATTTTCATGTGTCACAAAATGCTGTTTTTTTTCCTTTTTTCAATCATTTAAAATATGTAAAAACCATTCTTAGCTTATGAACCATAGAAAAATGGCAGACCAGATTTTTGGCCCACCAGTTGTTCTTTGCTTACTACTAAACTAAAGCGTAAAGCAGAAGGCAGGAAAGAGCAGATGAGCCTGGAGTATCTAGATCACAGAAAACCTCCTCTGGAGGCAATGAGAAGCCACTAAACAGGAGTGACATTTGTATTTTAAGTCAAAATATTCCAGCTGCAATATGAGGGGTGGATTTGAAGGAAACTGGTTTGGAGACAGCTAAGAGACTATTTCCTTCCTCTCTTCTCAAGGATTTATGATAGTCTGAATCAGAGCAGTGATGGTAAATATTGAAGATAAGGAAAAGGGAAAGAGGAGACTCTAGAATACTTCTTAGGTTTCTGACTTGGGTGACTAGGCATGAAGCAGTATCATTAAGACCAGAAATAAGGAATGCAAAACAGACTTCTTGTGAGGGAGGTAGTCACAGAAATGAGTTCAGTTTAGGGCAATACAGAGTTTGATTGTGGGGTTAGTTGCATCACTGTCTCTAATTCTTTATCTCTCTGTTCTAGTCCTTTTGCTAAGAGACTTTGCAGTTCCTCCCACTTAAAAGAGTGTAGTATGTTTCCCAACACCTTGATTTGGCCATATAATTGGTCAAATAAAATAAGGAAAAGTGACAGTTTCTCTGCTCTAAACTTAGGCCCATAGAGGCTTCATTTGTTTCCAATTGTACACTTGTATTTCTGCCATTTTCATAAGAATATGCCTGGGCTAGCTCAAAGGTTGGGGGCCATGTGAAACAAAGCTGCTCCTCACAGGGCCCAGGCTAGATTAGACAATTCTCACCTGACCAGTAGACTCAGAGATGTGCAGCCAGCCAAGCCAAGGTTTGGAGACACCCATCCAAACCTACTCCATCCATCCATTTTATCAGTAATAATAAAAAATTGTGGGGTGGCTTTTACACAGCAAAAGCTAACAAGGTGTTTACAAGATATCTAAGAAAATACGTTCAACAGGTAATTGCAATAAAGAGTTTGAAGCTGAGAAAAAAAGAACTAGAGATGATGTATTTTCTCAGCATTAATTCAAATCACATCTATAATCTTTTAACCATGTCTTGCCTGAGGGTTTCAGCCCACTGCAAGTTCACTATGGATTCAGTGAGACTGAGAAATGACAGTGGAAGTTCTTGGGGGTAAAAGAGTTTATACCCAGCTTTATTCTCCCACTGGTAGGTCAAGCACTAGAATCACATCTACATCCAGCACTCTGTAGGTCCATCCACCTCTGTCTCTGCCACCATCCAGAGCACTGGGCAGAGCTCTTCACATGGTGACTCAGTCAATAATGGCTTACCACCTATGGGTGTAGAAGCATTACCTACCAGTAAGCCAATTACAACATCAAGTAGTTTAGGGTCAGATGAGGATCCTGGCCATAGGACTTCCATTTTCCCCACACCATGAAAGTTTTAAATTAGTGAAATAAAGTTCTAGAAAGATGTTTGGATTCTGTGGTAGGCAGAATAATGACATTTCAAACATATATATACTTACATAGTAAAAAGGATTCTGCAGATGTCATTAAGGTTAAAGACTTTGAGATGGGGAGAATACCCCCGATTATCCAGGTGGGCCCAAACTAATCACACAAATCCTTGGAAGCATACAAACTTTCCCCTTTCCATCTGTATCTGACAGAGAAGGAAGCGACACGAGAAATTCAAGCATAAAGGGACTTCATCTGCCATTCCTGGCTTTGAAAATGGAGAGAGGGGTCCACAAGCCAAGGAATGTAGGTAGCCTTTAGAAGCTGGGAATCAAGTAAACAGATTTTTCCCTACAGCCTTTAAAAAGGAGAAAAGACCTGCTGACACCTTGATTTTAGCACAGTGAGATCCATGTAAGACTTCTGACCAACAGATCTCCAAGATTATAAACTTGTGTTGAAGTCACGAAGTTTGTGGTAATGTGTATGGCAGCAATAGAAAACTAATATAGGATCCTATAAAACTTATGTGGAAGAAGCATATGACAGCAAAACAATTTTTTAAAAAAGAACCTCAACCCTAAACACTTCACTCCAAAACTGCTAGAACTGATATCAGAATATAGCAAAGTTGCAGGATACAAAATTAACACACAGAAATCTGTGGCTTTCCTATACACTAACAATGAACTAATAGAAAGAAAAATCAGAAAAACAATTCCATTCACAACTGCATCAAAGAGAATAAAATACCTAGGAATAAACCTAACCAAGGAAGTGAAAGACCTATACCCTGAAAACTATAAGACACTCTTAAGAGAAATTAAAAAGGACACTAGCAAATGGAAACTCATCCCATGCTCTGGGCTAGGAAGAATTAATATTTGTCAAAATGGCCATTCTGCCCAAAGCAATATACAGATTTGATGCAAACCCTAGCAAATTACCAACAACACTCTTCAACGAACTGGAAAAAATAGTTCAAAAATTCATATGGAAACACCAAAGATCCCGGATAGCCAAAGCAATTCTGAGAAAGAAGAATAAAGTAGGGGGGATCTCACTCCCCAACTTCAAGCTCTACTACAAAGCCATACTAATCAAGACAATTTGGTACTGGCACAAGAACAGAGCCACAGACCAGTGGAACAGACTAGAGACTCCAGACATTAACCCAAACATATATGGTCAACTAATATTCGATAAAGGGGCCATGGACATACAATGGGGAAATGACAGTCTCTTCAACAGATGGTGCTGGCAAAACTGGACAGCTACATGTAAGAGAATGAAACTGGATCACTGTCTAACTCCATACACAAAAGTAAATTCAAAATGGATCAAAGACCTGAATGTAAGTCATGAAATTATAAAACTCTTAGAAAAAAACATAGGCAAAAATCTCTTGGACATAAACATGAGCGACTTCTTCATGAACATATCTCCCCAGGTAAGGGAAACAAAAGCAAAAATGAACAAGTGGGACTATATCAAGTTGAAAAGCTTCTGTACAGCAAAGGACACCATCAAGAGAACAAAAAGGTACCCTACAGTATGGGAGAATATATTCATAAATGACAGATCCAAAATACATAAAGAGCTCATGCACCTCAACAAACAAAAAGCAAATAATCCAATTAAAAAATGGGCAGAGGAGCTGAACAGTTATCCAAAGAAGAAATTCAGATGGCCAACAGACACATGAAAATATGCTCCACATCGCTAGTCATCAGAGAAATGCAAATTAAAACCACAATGAGATACCACCTCACACCAGTAAGGATCACCACCATCCAAAAGACAAACAACAACAAATGTTGGCAAGGATGTGGAGAAAGGGGAACCCGCCTACACTGCTGGTGGGAATGTAAATTAGTTCAACCATTGTGAAAAGCAGTATGGAGGTTCCTCCAAAAGCTCAAAGTAGAAATACCATTTGACCCAGGAATTCCACTTTTAGGAATTTACCCTAAGAATGCAGCAGCCCAGTTTGAAAAAGACAGATGTATCCCTATGTTTATTGCTGCACTATTTACAATAGCCAAGAAATGGAAGCAACCTAAGTGTCCATCAGTAGATGAATGGATGAAGAAGATGTAGTACATATACACAATGGAATATTATTCAGCCATAAGAAGAAAACAAATCCTACCATTTGCAAGAACATGGTTGGAGCTAGAGGGTATTATGCTCAGTGAAATAAGCCAGGTGGGGAAAGACAAATACCAAATGATTTCACTCATCTGTGGAGTATAAGAACAAAGAAAAACTGAAGGAACAAAACAGCAGCTGAATCACAGAACCCAAGAATGGACTAACAGTTACTAAAGGGAAAGGGACTACGGAGGGATAAGGGCGGGGGGAGAAAGTGGGTATTATGATTAGCAATGTATAATTAGCATGTGGGGGGGCATGGGGAGGGCTGTGCAACACAGGGAACACAAGTAGTGATTCTATGTTGATGGACAGTGACTGTAATGGGGTGTGGGGGGTACTTGGTGAAGAGGGGAGCCTAGTAAACATAATGTTCTTCATGTAATTGTAGATTAATGATAACAAAATTTTTAAAAAAGTATAAAGAAAAAAATAAGAACCTCAAACACCAATCCAATATATAATTCCATTCTTACTTTTAGCATTCAATGAATTCTTATTATCACAACTAATAATGGTATCCTCCCAGCTAATGAAGAATTCAACAAAACAGCAGATGACAGTGCTCATTTTTAATGTAATGGGATACAGGTGTCCTGGACCAATGACAAGTCTAAGCAGGTGCCCAAGTAGAGGGATGCAACATGCCTCAGTAGCTACCTTGGAAGTACTCCATAAAATCCTGAAGCCTTCTGAACAGGAGAAATCCCATTTTCATTTTATATTTAGTAAAAGAACAGTGAGGACAGTAGAAGAAGAAGCCTTGCTAGAGAGCATGTTTTAGTAATAAACTCTAAAATAAACAAAATGAGTGTCATAACCTACAGATTAACTTTAAATAAAATGCTGACTTCAACACTAAATTTTTAATCATGGCTGAATCTGTCCATTTAATTTGCAATTAATATGAAATTTCTGGGGACTGAAATATGATTTTTAAGTGAATGAGTGTTTATAAAACTGAATAAAAGCCTGACACATAGAGACTCAGTTGGGTATACAGCAACTTACACTTTTATAAAAACTTATTTATACTTCAAGGTGAAGGTAAGAGAGCTGTTTCACAAAATATTTGAGGGGAAAATTGAAGTTCCTATGGCCAGGATCCTCACCCAAACCTAAACTACTTGAAATGTAATTGGCCTACTGCTAAGCTACTGCTTCCATACTCATAGGCAATAAGCTATTATTGACTGAGTCACTATATAAAGAGTTCTGACGAGTGCTCTGGGCAGAGGCAGAGACAGAGGTGGATTACAGACCTGCAGACTGTTGGATGCAGACATAATTCTAGTGCTCAATCTATTGCCAGAAGAACATGCCGGGTAATAACCCCTTTGACCCCAAGAATGTTCCATTGTCATTCCTTGATCTCACTGAATCCATAGTGAACTTGCTGGGACTGAAAGCCATTGGCAAGACAATTGCAAAGTTGGCATTCATTGTTAACCAAGAAACAGAAATCCCTCATGGTAGGGGTGCTTCAGCAGGCTGCTCCTATGAATGGGGAGACAGTCAAGTGTCCTGCAATGGGCATGTGGTCTGAGGTGGGTTGCCTCCTAGAGGGCTGGATCCCACCCTAGGACTAGAGGCAGGTGGAGGTGACACCTGAGGGAGTAGACGTGGCCCTTGGTATAAGGAAGTCCTTTGAGAAATAGAGTACCTGTGAGGCAGCAGGAGCTGTGGATTGACTGTTTCTTACAGTACTAAAAAAGTCTACAGATGAGAACGTTCTCCTGAAAGAAACACAAGAAATGGCAGCACAAAACGCGAGCTGCAAACTGCAGTAGATTCACTTAAGAATGAAATGGTGCTGATATGAGAGGATGCAGCACAAAAACACCAACTGTAAGGTGCTGTGGAGGAAGTAAAAGATTTGTTTAAAAAAAACGGTGTTGCTGTGAGGTACTGTGGAAGAGGTAAAGGCCATGAAGGAGAAAGACGGACCCCTGCAAAAAGCACAAGAGTCAGTGCAAGAACATGAGCTGCAAGGTCCAGTGGAGGAGGTAAAAGATTCTTTACAGAATGAGACAGCAGTGCTGTCAGGTGCTCTGAAAGAGGCAATGGCCACAGAAAGAAGGATGTATTCCTGAAGGAAGCACAGGAAGAGGCAGCACAAGAACACCAGCTGCTAGGTATTGAGGTAAAGGTAAGAGAGCTGTTGACAACTGAGCTAGCATTGCTGCAAGGTACTGTAGAAAACATAAAGGGTGTAGCAGAAGAGGCACTTGGGGGAGTGGAGAGACAGGTGCCATCAGCCTCGGAAATGGAGGAGCTGGAGAAGGATGAAGGGGTGGTGCTGCAGGCACCCACCCCTCCTCTATTGAAAGCACACCCAGTGGTTGTAAAGAAAATAAAGACACAGCAACTGAGGGTTCCTCTGGGAGAGGTGCAGCCCCCTCCCCAGGTCATGGAGCACTCTATGCTCCAGCCCTTTACTCAGGCTTAGCTGGTGGATTTGGGCTCCTGATTTCAGCAGAAGCCCTTAGAGTCAATATCAGCTTGGCTCCCACGTCTTTGGGATTTAGGGGTGGAATTGTTCTATCAGGATCAGAGATGGAAAAGCTGGCTTCCCTGACAGTGCAGCCTGCCTTCAGGCAGTGATTACAAAATGCACATCAGACCCCAGGAAATCACTCCCTCCTCAATTGGCTTATGGCTGCACTTGTGCTGTGTGGCACAATCAGGGTGATTTACCATCCTCCCCTGCTAGATGGCAGACATATGCTGTACTCCAACAGGTGTTACGGGAGCTAGGCATGAAAAAATGCCATCTGTAGTCCAGAGACTTATGGCCCAGACGAGGAGCCTTTTACTGCAGGGATGAGAAATGTTATGCTTCAAAGGGCTCCCACATCCCTCTTAAGGCCTCTAGTGGCCATTTGCACCCCTCACTTAGGGTAGCCCATAAGTGAGGTTACCCATACAATAGCAGATTTAGGAGGGGCTCTCAATGAGAGCAAGAAAAGAAATAACGTCTGCTACTCAGAGGAATTTAAAGGGCTTCATAAAGTTTATGAGGACCCAGATGTGGGTTGACTTAATATTGGCAAGAACAGACAGAAGGAAATTAGATGGGAAGTCAAATAGAATCTTACTGGAGCTGTGGTAACAACTGAAAGTGAAGCAGCAGTTCAAGCCACTGAGAATGAAAAGGCAGAAGCCAGAGACACAGCCATAAGTCTGGCCTGTGTGTTTGCAAGACTTCCTGTTGGAGAGTGAGCCAACCTCACCTGAACCCACACAGAAAGATATTGGGGAGCACAGTTTGATTGAGGGGAAGGTGGAGGTACCTGCCCTGAGGGACCAGGGGGTGACCAGAGGCCACATGTTGAAATATCTATTGCTGGTCCCCAGTGAACATACAACATGTCTTGACTCTGGTAGACACAGGGACTGAATGTTCAGTGATTTATGGCAACCCTGAGCCATAAATCCAGGGACCCCTGCTATTATAGATGGAAATGGGGGTAAGACTATTTCCCCAAACCCAAATCCCTTTGGGAATATACTGTGTATATCTCTCCCAACCCCAAATATATTTGGGAATAAATATCCTGCAAGGCCTATGGCTGCAGACCATTGCAGGTGAGTTCAGACTGAGGATATGTGTAGTAAAGGCAGTTCGGAGGGGACATGCTAAGTAACCACCCACAGCTTTGCCTGTGTCTCGGAAGATGATTAATACCAAACAATACAAATTGCCTGGAGGACAAAAGTAAATTGGAGAAACCCTACAGTAACTGGAAAAAGTGGGAATTATAAAGCCCACCCATAGTCCTTTCAATTTGCCAATGTCACCAGTAAAAGAGGCAGATGGCTCCTGGTGTATGACTGGGATTACAAAAAATTGAATAAAGTCATACCCTTTATACATGCTGCCATCCCCTCCATTGCAGATCTGATGGATATCCTTAGCCATGAACTAGGAACATACCATTAAGCTGTGGATCTTGCTAATGACTTCTTTTCCACTGACACAGAGCAAGAAAGTCAGGAAGTCTGCCTTCAAGCGGGAAGAACAGCGATGGACTTTCACTGTCCTTTCACAGGGATAGCTCCACTGTCCCACCATTTGTCACAGACTTGTAGTCCAGGACTCGGCCACATGGAAGAAATCACAAACGGAGTGGCTGTATCACTACATTGATGATATCATGCTCAAGTCTGACTCTTGCAGATTTAGAAGGGGTAGTACCTAGACTGCTGCAACATGTACAGGAGAAATGATGAGCTGTGAGCAGTACCAAGGTTCAGGCACCTGGTTTGTAACTCAAATTCTTGGGGGTTGTCTGGTCAGGTAACACTAAAGTTATACCAGAAGCAGTCATAGATAAAGTCCAGGCCTTTCCTACCCCTACAACTGTGGCACATTGTTACAGGAGTTTTGGGGCCTTCTAGGCTACTGAAGAGTGTTTATCTCACACTTGGTACAAATTCTGAAGCCCTTATACCGGTTGGTACGAAAGGGCATCAGGTGGGACTGGGACATGTGCAGCTGCCTTTATAACAGCAGAATGGGCAGTCAAGGCTGTGAAGGCCTTGAGTATGAGAGACCCATCAAGGCCCTGTGAGCTGGATATTCATGTGAATGAAGACGGTTATGGCTGGGATCTCTGGCAGTAGCTTAAACGAACTCACAAACCTACTGGATTCTGGTTGCAACTCTGGAAAAGAACAGAGGTACAATACACCTTGACAGAAAAACAATTGGCTGCCGTGTATCACACTTTGCTGGCTACAGAACCCATCACCAGAATAGCCCAATAAAGGTAATAACCACCTAACATCATGGGGTAGGTAAGAGACTGAATCCAAAGCCATGGAGTGGTGTGGCAGAGACACCTACACTGGCCAAGTGGTGTGCATACCTACAGCAAGCAGCATAGCTCCCTCTCTACTAGCCCCTTGAGTGAAGAACTCCAATGCTTACTGAGGCTAGTGACAAACACTAGTGAAAAAAAAGCAGGAAGAATTTACTTTACAACCATTAGTAGCTGAGAGTCCTTATCAGGAGGGAAAATACCCTTTACCCAAAGATTCATGGTATACAGACGGCTCCAGCCATGGGCAACCCCCAAAACGGAGGGCCATGACTTTCCACCCTAAGATTGAGACAATATGGATGGAAGACAGTGAAGGGAAGAACAGTCGGTGGGCAGACTTGTGGGCAGCATGGCTTGTGATCAGCCAGGAGCCCTCCCCAATAGTTGTCTGCACTGACAGCTGGGTGGTCTATTGGGGCTTGACCCTGTGGCATGGTACCATGTCAACTGGATGGCTGGTCACTGGCCTCTTTGGGGGCAAGAGTTGTAGCAAGACCTGTGGGCTTCTGGTGAGACTAAGACAGTGACCGTATAACACGTGACTGGTCATTTGCCTCTGGCATCCTCAGGGAATGATGAAGTAGACACATTAGCTCAGGTGTTTTGGCTTGAAGGAAAGCCTGCCTCTGATGTGGCCCAGTGGTTACATTAGCATTTGTTGCACCCGGGGCCAGAGACACTGTGGGCTATAGCCTGTTGGTGGTGCTTGCCGTTGACCTTTGAAGAAGTCAGCAGAGCCTGGAAGGAGTACCTTGTGTGCTCTAAGAGGAACTTACACCGAGTCCTGCAGCAACATGGGACAATAGTAAAGGGGTCAGTACCCCTTGTTAAGTGGCAGACAGACTATACTGGGCATCTGCACATATCAGTAAGATATCAGTATGCTATGAACTTGTGTGGACACAGCTACAGGACTGTTGGTTGCTCTTTCTGCTCGTCGTGCATATCAGCAAACCACCAAAAGGGGCCTAGAGCATCTCTTTGCAGGCTATGGCCGGCTGCTGGTGATTGAGAACAATCAAGGCACTCATATTACAGGACATGCATTACAAGAACGGGTGCAGCAATTAGGAATAAATTGGAAGTTTCATGTACCATATAACCGTACCAGGGCTGGCATGATAGAGAGGTGCAACAGTTTGGTGATATCTGGCCTGAAGTCGAACACCAATTGTCTAGGGGGCTGGTTAGCTCATTTATGGACAGTGCTATGGAGTTTGACTGAGATGCCCCAAAATACTAACACACATTGCTGTCTCTCTTCTACAACTGTATGTGCAAACCAAAGAGGAGTTATTGAAGCCAGGATATGGCCAGCAGATCAACATCCTGCTGCCAGCCCCAACTGCATTAAACCCTGGAGAGTCTGTTGAGAGGATGTGGCATTGGACATTTAGATATATGGACCAGTGATGGCTGGCCCTTCTGGCACCTTGGGGAAAAGGCCTGGAAGCTGGCCTCCTGTGTATTCCTGGAGTAACAGCAGAGAGGCCCCCAAAGATTACAGTAGTGTACCCAAAATATCCAGGAGGTAGGAGCGTCATACGGGGAAGTTTTCTGTTATCTTTATGGCCAGTGCATGTACCTCCTGTAGCCCTTTATATTGACCCATCTGTAACTCACACAGGGAGGGGGATAAAAGTCTGGTATACTAGACCAGGACGAGATCCCATTCCTGCCACTGTCCTATCACAGCACCACTCTCAGGCATGCATCCTATCTGATGGACAAGATTCGCCTATGCTGCTATCATTAAAATACATATCTTACCACCCTTAAGGTTATTTTCTTCTACAGTCCCTGTGGCCTGGATGCATCCCATGGCTGCAGCTGCTATGTGATGACTGCTCTGAACTCCCTACCTGTTCAGCTACTGACTGCCTGTGGAATGGGTGAACTATGGGCTTAATCTTCATAGGATTTTGAACCTAACTGAATCCTCCAGCTTGAGGATTATCATGATTTTATTGCTGTTGCTATTGTATGTTATTAGTCTGGTTACAATGCTCCAGTTTTCTCACACAAGGGCCATTGCAGAAGATGGGTAACAAGTAGATTGTAAGGCAAGATTTATGGAGGGGTGGGCTGTGGATAAAATTGCAGTATTTCCAGAATCTCTCACCTAGCCTTAGTGCATCTCCACATCAATAGGTGTTTCCAAGGGGTGGAGAGAAGTAGCCATCTCAATATCAATAGGTAATTACAAAGGTGAGCCAGGGCATATCTGGACAGGAGAGGTTAGGTGGGGCCCCTTTTTCTCCAGCCAGGTCTTGAGAGACACAGGAGAGCAGAAATGGACCATTGCTTGTAAGCAGTAAATGGGTTCCTCCCACTTTATTTCTCCCTTTGATTGATTTTGGTTTCAAAGGCATTTTGCCCCAGGATTTTCCCCCAGAGTTACACTTGCCAATGGGTTTCAGCCCCAGGCAAGTTCTCTACGGGATTCGGTGAGACTGAGGGATGACAATGGAATGTTCTTGGGCTCAAAGGGTTTATTACCCTGCTTGTTCTCCTGGCAATAGGATTACATCTGCATCCAACAGTCTGCAGGTCTGTAATCTTCCTTCATCTCTACGGCAGAGCTCTTGATATAGTGACTCAGTCAACAATAGCTTATTGCTTATTATGTGGAAGCAGTAGCCTAATAGTAGACCAGTTACATCATCAAGTGGTTTAGGTTCAGGTGAGGATCCTGGTCATAGGAACTTCAATTTTACCCACACTGAACCCCTACAGGATTCTTGCCTCACAATCTATATGCTCACAATCATTCACAATGGTCCCTGTGCAAGAAAGCTGGAACATTGTAACCAGATTCTACAACAGCAACAGACGATAACAACAACATAGAGATAATTACAAAAATTATGATACAACAAAATTTTGATACAGGAAACGAAAATTATAATAACCCTTAAGCCTGAGGAGGTTATTTCAGCTATATTCAAGACCAGTTCTACTCAGGTGAGTTCATGACTCACACTTAGCAGTGGTACTGATAGGGAGCTCCAAGCACCCCAGCAAGTAGCAGTTTTTTGCTAGGGTGTGTGCCCAATCCACAAAGATCTGAAGGGCAATAAGACACATGTTTTAATGACACCAACATAGGCAAATCTTGTCCATCAGGTAGGACACATTCAAGAGAGTGGTCCTTTGATAGTACTGTGGCATGAGGTGGGGTCGATCCAGGTCTAGTATACCATACCTTTATCCCTCTCCCTGTGGGGGTTACTGAGGGGTCTATATATAGCACTACTGGAGGTATATATGTACTGGCCATAATGACACAACAAAACTCTCCAGTAAGAAGCTCCAACCTTCTGGCCATTTAGGATAACTACTGCGATATTTGAGGGTCATTCTGCTGTTACTCCAGGAATTACAGGAGGCCAGCTTCCAGGCTTTGTCCCCAAGGTGCCAGGAGAGCCAGCCATCATTGTCCATGTGTCAAGATGTCCAAGACCATGTCCACTCAAAGGAGTCTCCAGGGTTTAGTACAGTTGGTACTGGCAGCAAGATATTATTCTGGTGGCCAAACTTTGACTTCAACTATTCCTCCTTGGTTTGTACTTGGACTTGTATAGGGGAGGCAGCAATATGCATTAGCATGTCTACGGGGCTCATTGCTCTCCCTTTTCTGGTTTCTTGTCCAAACCTTGTAGCATTGTCCATAAGCTGACTGATCATCCTGTAGACTGTTGGTATGTGACTTCAGTCCAGATGTTATGAACCATTGTACCTATCATGCCTGCCACTGGAGGATTGTATGGCATGTGAAACTTCCATTTGATTCCTAATTGTTGCATCCATTCTTATAGTGCATGTCCAGTAAAGTGGTGCCTTGATCGCTCTCAATTACTTGTGGTCAGCCATAGACTGCAAAGAGACTCTTGAGTCCTCTTTTGTTCTTCTGTGAGTCTGTGCAAATATGTAGGACAACCAACCAGAAGTCCAGTAGCTGTGTCCACACAAGTCATGGCATATTGGTAACCCTTCTGACACAGGCAGAGGCCCAATATAGACTATCTGCCCCGTGATGAAGGGTTTTGGCCACTTAGCTATTGTCCCATGTTGCTGTAGAACTTGGTGCGAGTCCCTTTTAGAGCATATGATGCTCTCCTGGGTTCTGCCAACTTCTTTAAAGGTCAAAGGCAAGCTCCACCGATGGGCTACAGCCTGCATTGCTTTTTGCCCCACATGTAACAAATGCTGGCGTAACCACTGGGCCACATCAGAGGCAGGCTTTCCTTCTATCCAATGTACCTGGACTGATTCATATGCTTCATCATTTCCTGGGGATGCCAGTGGCAAATGGCCAGTCACATGATATACTGTAACTGTTCTAGTCTGACCACAGACCAATAAGTCTTGCCACAATTCTTGACCCCAAAGGCATCGGTGACCAACCAATCTGTTGATATGATACCATGTTGGTAGCCACAGGGTCAAGCTCTGATAGACAGCCCAGCTGTCAGTGCAGACAACTATTGGGGAGGACTCCTGGATAATCATAAGCCATACTGCCTGCACGTCTGCCCATTGACTATTATTCCCCTCACCACCTTCCATCCATATTGTCTCAGTCTTAGGATGGAAAGCTACGGCCCTTAGGATGGAAAGTAGAGTTTTGGGGGCTGCCCATGGCAGGATTCACTGTAGAATCGAAGAACAGAACAGGCTGCCCTCATGGGAGGAGTGTTTCAGCAGCTGCCCCTGTGGATGGGGAGACATTCGAGTGTCCCAGTGGACATGTGGCTGAGGTGACTTGCCTCCTAGAAGACTGGGCTCCACTCCAAAACTGGGAAGAGGTAAAGGCAACACCTGAGGCAGTAAAGTTGGCCCTCAGCAAAATAGGGAATTCCTTAAAGAAACAGAGTGCCCATGAGGCTGTGGGAACTGTGGGGAGTTTTTTCTCACAATTTTGAGAAAGGCCATAAGGGATAAAGACGTCCTCCTTCAAGAGCACAAGAAGAGGCAGCACGGGAACGTGAGCTGCAAGGTGCTGTTGACGAGGTAAAATATTTGTTGGTGACTGAAACGGCATCACTACAAGGTGCTGTGGAAATGGTAAAGGATGTCATGGCAGCCAGAGAAGCAGTAGCCCAAGATGAAGCAGCTCAACAGTGCAGGCTTTGAGGTGCCGTGGGGTTGGTGAAGGGTGTAGTGGTGCCTTCAGCCCCAGAAATGAAGGAGGAGCTGAGGTTTGACGAACAGGTTGGGGTGGAGAAATCTGAAGCTGGTGGTAACCATGGTAAAACAAAACCAAAAGCTGACTGGATTGACTCAACACTGACACAAGAGGGATGCATATTTCCAGGCTTATACATTGTTATCTTTGAGTTTCAACTGTTCTAGACAAGATGTCTGACAGTCAACAAAAAGCTTTAAGATAAACAAAGAAGCAAGAATCAAAACCTACTGTCAAGAGAGAAACAGAATCTGAGTCAGAGACCAAGTCCACACAGAGGAGTAGAGTTTCAGGGTGACAAGAAAAGAGAAGCAAGCATAAGCCCCTCTACCCTGTCTCAGATCCTGATAAAAAATAAGCCACAGAAAAACTATTTTTGGTATATTATATAAGCACATTAAAAAATGTAAACCATAACAAAAATTATGAATGCTATGATTCTTGTCAAGCTACTGAAGAACTTTCATTATCAGTCACTAAAAAAATCATTTGCTCATAGTTTTTCATAGTTATTTTTTTTAAGTATGTGTATTTCCTAAGCTATGCTTTTTTGACGAGTGAAAAGTGCTTTTAAAGTTGTACAGGAATAGACGACTATAGATAGAGAAGACACAAAATGAAAAATTTATATGGAATAAAAGAAAACATTTAAAGACAAAATATCCACAAAATAATTAATATCCCTATTAAATAAACACTTTCACAAAGCAGAAAGAAAAAAATAGCCCAACAGAAAAACAAGCAAGAGATATAAATTAGAAATACAATGAAGAAAAACAAAGATTGATGATATCAGTTTTGTTAGGAGTGGGCACTCTCAATTACTGCTGAGTGGGACACATTAATACAACCAATACTCCTCCAACTTCTCAACAACAAAAAAGAATCCAGGTAACTATTTACATTCAAAAGAAGCCTCCTTTCTAGTTACAGTTCTGTCACTTCCCTCTTCATTCTATATTCAAGCCAAATAAGACTGCATTACATCCATATCATTCACTTTCATGCTTTTGCACCACTGAAATAACTTTGTCCCAATTCCCCTGCAAAAGTCTATCTTTCAGAGCCCAGTTCAACTATTTCTTGCCATACCCTCCTCCAAGTAGAATTAAGTGACTTTTTATCTATGATCCCATAACACTGGGTCCATTCCTCTACTATAACAGATAAAATGTATTAAAGTTATAGGGCACATATGTGCTAATTTATAATATGTAAAGAGCTTCTATTAATCAACAGCAAAAAATGAGAAAGCACATGAACAGAAAATTCACAGTAAATATAAATGGCTCTTAAACATTAAAATGATATACAGCCTCAATAACAAAAATAATAAATTAAAACTTTGATACCGTTTATTCATCAAATTGGCAAGATTCAAAAATTTTTACTACACTGTATATGGGAAAATAATAATATTATGGTAAAGACAAAAATTGGAAAGATCTCTATGAAAGCAACTTGGTAATACCCATCAAAATTATAAATGCACACATCTTTAGACTCAATTCTATTTCTCAGAGTTTTACTACAAATACATTCATACTATTTGACAAGATCTATGTAAATGCCTTTTCACTGCAGAATCACTTGTTATAGCAAAAGACTGAAGAGATAAATATGTATCAATAAGGGAAGAGTTAATAAATTATGGCATATTCACACAATGAAATATTATACTCATGTTCATTGCAGCATTATTTACAGTAGCCAAGAAACAGAGGCAACTCAGGTGTACATCAATGAATGAATAAAGAAAATGTTGTGTATGTATATATACAATGGAATATTATTCAGGCATTAAAAATGAAATCTTGCCATTTACAACAACATAGATGGACCTCAAGGGCTTTATACTAAGTGAAATAGGTCACATAGAGAAAAATAAGTATCATATGATATCAATTTCTGTGTTAAAAAAATAGAACTCATAGCTGCAGAGAACAGACTGGTAGCTGCCAGAAGCAAAATGAGTGAAGGTGGCCAGAACGTATAAACTTCCAGTACTAAATAAGTCACAGGGATGTAATGTACAGCATGATGACTACAATTAATAATATTATGCTATATATTTGAAAGCTGCTAAGAGCGTGTATGTTAAATATTCTCATTATAATGAAAAATAATTGCAACTCTGTATGGGGATGGATGTTAACTAGACTTACTGTGGTGAGAATTTCCCAATATATACAAATATTGAATCATTATGTTGTACACCTGAATCTAATATAATGTATGTGAATTACATTTCAAAAAAAATGACTAAATAGGTCCATCTTAAATAATCTACAAGATATACTGTTTAAAGCAAGCAAGATGCAGAACAGGGTATATAATCAATTAAGAAACTGTTTTCCTCTACTCAAAACAATTCTGACAATAGCTATGGATTTTTTCCCACATCAGCCAATCTGACATTAGCTGTGTTTCCTACAATTCAGCACAATTCTGACACTATCTACCTGGATTTAGCATCAGATCCCCAAAGTTAAGGGCTCAGTCCCATAAGACTACCCCCATTTCAGATGCCAATCCAAGTCTGGCCCTCCAGTACTTCTATAATCAAGGGGGTTGTACAACCCCCTCCCCAGGCTTCATAATTTGCTAGAATTGCTCAAAGCACTCAGAGAAACACTTAACATTTACTGGTTTGTTATAAAGGACATAATAAAGGATAAGAGATGAATAGGTAGAGGTCCAAAAGGGTCTGTAGCACAGGAGCTTCTCTCCTATTGTGTCTGTGGCACATAGATGTGTTCACTAACCCAGAAGCTCTCCAAACCCCACAACTCAGGGATTTTTATGGTTGCTTCATCATATAAGTATGATCAATTATGAACTCAATCTCTAGCTCCCTCTCTTCCCTGAAAGATGGGAGGTGGAAATGAAAGTTCCAAGCTTGTAATCATGGCTTGACCTTTCTGGTGACCAGCCTTCTTCCAGGAGCCCACCAAGAGTTGCCTCACTAGAACACCAAAGACACGCCTATTACCCAGAATTTACAAGGGTTTTTGGAGTTCTCTATCAGAAACTGGGCCAAAGACCAAATATTAAAACAACAGATGCTCCTAACATCCCTATCATTCGAGAGATTACCAGACTTTTTGGAGCTCTATGCCAGGAATTAGGGACAGAGACCAATATGAGTATTTCTTATTATATCACAAAATTCTAGCTCTGACACTAGCTCTATGATTTTGGGCAAGTTACACATCTATTGGTGTCTTGCTTTCCATCTCAAAAAAAGAGCATAATAACAATATCTTCTTTCACATAAAGTTACTGTAGGAATTAACTTAGTTACTGAATGTCAGTGTACAATAAATGTTAAGTATTATTGTAATAAGCAATATCTTTCTGCAGGACTATACATTCAAAGAAGCAGAGATAATAAACTTATAACTGTATGTCCCTGTATGTCATTATGGAACTAAGCATAGTGTTTCTGATTCAAAATTTTAAATGACAGCAAATGAAATAACTAAAAATAAAAAAACTTACTTCGCAGCAGCAGCAAAATGTCTATTGGGCACCTGGATGTATCCAGAACAAGGATAAAGAGGTTCCTGATAAGCCATCTTGGAAAGACTATGCCTTTGATGATGCATCAAGACTTGAAAGAAAACACACATAAAGTATTAACATGAATCATTACATTCATCATTTTTACAGTCTTAATCAATGTTTTCCAGAACAAAAATATTCAATATTTTGTGATTCTTATTCTTTAAAAACTATAATAAAGGACACTGCACTTCTTGAAACTAAAGCCAAATAGACACATTTCATTTTTTCTTTTGTTTTCATTTAAACTGATCTAGTTCAGACTCAACAGAGTATGTTAGTTCTATTAATATGAAATATGTATACACACACACACACACACACACACACTGAATTTTTTTTAGTAATTTAATTTTTTATAAGTAGATAATACATTCACAGAATACCCAAGATACTTCTGAAGGATAAGACCAAAGTGGAGGGAATTGCCTGATGAGAGAGATCAAGACTTGTTATTAAGCTATGGTAATTAAGACACTTTGGTATTGGCACAAGTAGAGACAGACAGACTAATAAGACAGTAAATAGCCCAGCAAAAGATCTATACACATATGGATATCTGAAATATGACAGAGATGTTATTGCAAATACTGTACAAAGAATCCAGTCAGTGGTGCTAAGACAAGTGATTATCCATAGGGAAAGTGTATTATTTAGATCCCTATCTCATACCATAGACAGAGAAAAAAATCAAATCTAGCTGAACTAAAAACTTACATGTGAATGGCAAAACTTAAAGGCTTTCAAAATGTAGGAAAACATTTTCATGATCTTTGGGGAGGGAACAATTTCACAAATGAAACCCAAAAGCACTAAGCCACAAAGTGACTATATTAATGTTAAGACACCTGTTTATCAAAAGATACAAGATATTTTAAAGAAAGTGCAAAAACAAGTCAAAACTGGGAGAATGGAATATCAACATATTAAATGGACATAGGACTAATATTCAGAATATGTAAGATCAACCCAACTGAAAAAATAAACAAGATGAATAGGCTTCTAACTGAAAAGGAAACACAAATGATACATAAGCATATAGAAAAATACACAAATCTTATTAATAACCAGATAAATATTAATTTAAACCACAATAAAATATCATTTTACAGTGCTACTTAAAAAGTGGTCAGTGGATCTACCTATTACAAGTCTACAACCAAATTAAAATTTCATCAGCACATAAATCAACCACATCACTAAGTATAATTTTTAGTGCATCTGACAATTTTTTTTTTCACAAGACTTTCTCAATGAAAGAAGCAGTGCTTTGTTCTTATGAAAGACAGGTAACAGTTTGTAGATGAGATAATTTAAGTAGCACCATTTTACATACATCAGAGTGGCAAAATTTTTTAAAGTCAAGCATTTTTGAAAATGTTAGTAAGCATAAAATTTACACATAACAAGTAAGAGTATAAATGGGAAAACCACTTTGGAAAGTAATATGGCACCTCCCAATGAGGCTGAGCATAGACATCTCAACAATGCAGCAATTCTACTTCCAGGCATGTGCCCTAGAGGAATTCCTGCACAGGTATACTAACAGATAGGCACAAGAATAATCATAACATTACTATGACAGCAAACCTGCAGAAAAGAACCCAAACATTTATCTACAGTGGAATAAATATTATGCTATTTACCTAAAATGGAAAGCCACAAAATTATAAAAATGAATAAACCATGTGTTACACAGATGAATCTCACAAACATAATTTTGAGCAAAAGAAGTAAGTGGCAAGCCATTCCACTTCTAGAACTTACCCCAAAACAACAAAATCACTAATTCAAAAAGATACATGCACATCTATGTTCACTACAGTATTATTTACAATATCAAAGATATGGAAGAAATCCAAGTTTCCATTGATAGATGCAAGTATAAAGAAGATGTAGTACATATATACATGGAATATTACTCAGCCATGAAAAGAAAGGAATCTTGCCATTTGCAACACATAGATGGACCTAGAGCATATCATGCTAACTGAAATAAGCCAGGCGGAGAAAGACAAATACAACATGATTTCACTTGGATGGGAAATCTAAAAACCAAAACAAAGAAACCAAAAATTTATAGATCCATAAATATTGACAACAGACTATTGGTTACCATGGTGGGAGGAAATGGGTGAATTTTTTTAACTCATGTAGTTCAGACTCAACAGAGTATGTTTAGTTATTTCATTTGCTGTCATTTAACATTTTGATTCAGTCATAGGAATGGAAGTACAACATAGAGAATATAACCAATAACACTGTAATATCTTGGTATGATAATGGGGTAACTACACTTAACCATGGCAAGCATCCAGAAATATCACTTACCAAGTTACTATGGTTATATATCTGAAACCAATATAACACTGTATACAACTTTATTCCAATAAGAAATAAATAAATAAATAAAAAACAGAAGTGGCATAAGAATTCATTAGGTATTATTGTAAAATTCAAAAACATGAATAATCAATATTGTATTTAGGTATAAACATATATTTATATGTATGTATGTATGTATGTGTTAAAACTATACAGAAAAATAAGGGAATGATAAAACAGAAATTCAGGAGAAGTGCTTACCTCTGGGAAAGAAGCAGATAAAATAAGAAAAAGACACTTGGGCATTTGAAGGTATTGATAATGTTTTTCTTTTTTAAGCTTAATAGTGATATTCTGAATTTTAAGTTACTCTTCTTTATATGCGTTACAAATATTTTTTTGTATGGAGAAATACTAGGAAAATGTTTTTATTTAAGGGTTACAAAAGTATATACAAAAGCCAAGCCTTCCTGCCACCTGCTCATCCCCAGCTTCCCTCCCATGTTAGCAATTTCTTATGCATCTTTCTAGAAGTATTATTTCCCTCTTCTTTGATAAAATGGATAGCACACTCTACTGTGTTACACCTTGCTTTTTCATTTAAAGGTATTAGAGCCCATTTTCACACACATATATACATACAGGTACACACAGACATTTAAGTGACAGTGTATGTATATAATTTCATGCTCCTTTCATAAAGGTGTGGGTGTATGTATATATTTAAGTGATAATTTCTTATCAGTTCATAAAGATTTAAACTTCTTAGGGCAGCAAAATACTCCACAGTGTGGTTATTTATCATAATTTAATAGGTAACCAACCACTAGGTTATTTATAATATTTTGCAATTATAAACAGTACTGTGCTGAATAAACTTGTACAGATACCATTCTTCACATATACAAGTACATTTACCTAATAAATTTCAAGATGTGAATTTCCTTGGTCAAAGGATATTAACATTTGTAATTGTGATAAATACTGCTCTCTGTAACAGTGCCATATACATTACTACCAGCAAGGAAAGGTTGTTTCCACATCTGTGCCAACACAGTACATTATACCCTACATTTTGGTCTCTGCCAATCCAGTAGATGAAAGATGATGTGCACAGCTGTCTTAAATTGCATTTTTCTTATGAGTTACACTGAGTATGTTTTGGGTCATCTCTATTTTCTTTTTTGATGAATTGGCTTCAACTCAACTTTTCAAATTAGTACTCTAGAGCTCAATTTTCATGTAAAAACACTATTAAAGGGCAGAGCCAAGATGGTGGCGTGAGTAGAGCAGCGGAAATCTCCTCCCAAAACCACATATATTTTTGAAAATACAACAAAGACAACTCTTCCTAAAAGAGAGACCAGAAGACACAGGACAACAGCCAGACTATATCCACACCTGCGAGAAACCAGCGCCTCGTGAAGGGGGTAAAATACAAGCCACGGCCTGGAGAGACCCGAGCACCCCATGCCCCATCTCCTGGCGGGAGGAGAGGAGTTGGAGCAGGGAGGGAGAGGGAGCCCAGGACTGCTAAATAGCCAGCCCTAGCCATCTGCACCAGACCGCAAACACAGTGCATGCGTGGGGTGCTGAAAACTAGGGAAACAGGACAATAAGACCTGTGAGTGGGTCCATGCAGCTGGCGCCCCGGGGAAAAAGAAAAGTGAGTGCTTTTTGGAAGTCTTAAAGGGACAGGGACCCCACTGCCGGATGGAAGCATCCCGGGACACTTAGCCCAGCAGCAGGGAACTCCGGGCACCCTAAACCCCTGGATAGCAGGGCAGCTAAGAGGCCCCTCACGGAGATAAACAGCCTCCCGGCCGTTTCCCCGCCGACGCAGCTCCGCCATATCAGAGCAGCAGCCCAAGGCAGGCCATGCCCACAGCAACAGCGGAGATAAACTCCATAGCGGCCAGACAAGAATCAGAAGCCCCGTCTGCATGCAGTGGCCGAGCACAAGCCACTAGAGGTAGCTGTTCTCCCAGGAAAGGAAGGCCACAAACCAACAAGAAGGGACGTTCTCCCAGCCGTCACTCGTGCCAGCTCCGCAAACTATCTCTATCGCCATGAAAAGGCAGAATTTGAAGCAGACAAAGATCACAGAGACAACACATGAGAAGGAAACAGACCTAACCAGTCTTCCTGAAAAAGAATTCAAAATAAAAATCATAAACATGCTGATGGAGATGCAGAGAAATATACAAGAGCTAAGGGATGAAGTCCGGAGGGAGATGACAGACAACCGGAGGGAGATTACATAAGTGAAACAAACTCTGGAAAGCTTTATAAGCAGAATGGATAAGATGCAAGAGGCCATTGATGGAATAGAAACCAGAGAACAGGAACGCATAGAAGCTGATGCAGAGAGAGATAAAAGGATCTCCAGGAATGAAACAATATTAAGAGAACTGTGTGACCAATACAAAAGGAACAATATCTGCATTACAGAGGTACCCAAAGAAGAAGAGAGAGAAAAAAGAAATAATTTCTTTGAAGAAATAACTGCTGAAAACTTCCCCAAACTGGGGGAGGAAATAATCGATCAGACCACGGAAGTACACAGAACTCACAACAGAAAGGACTGAAGGACAACACCAACACATAATAATTAAAATGGCAAAGATCAAGGACAAGGAAAGAGTTTTAAAGGCA
Organism: Manis javanica; assembly: GCF_040802235.1. Taxonomy (NCBI): domain Eukaryota; kingdom Metazoa; phylum Chordata; class Mammalia; order Pholidota; family Manidae; genus Manis; species Manis javanica. The sequence goes on from NC_133160.1 coordinate 111,406,054, forward strand.
GCTAAAGATAAGAAAAAGGTCACCAATAAAGGAAAAACCATCAGGCTAACATCAGACTCAACAGAAACCTTACAGGCCAAAAGACAATGGCATTGATATATTCAATGCAATGAAACAGAAGGGCCTTGAACCAAGAATACTGTATCCAGCACGATTATCATTTAAATATGAAGAAGGAATTAAACAATTCCAAGACAAGCAAAAGTTGAGGGAATTTGCCTCCCAAAAACCACCTCTACAGGATATTCTAGAGGTACTATTCTAGACGGGAGCACGCCTAAGACTGAACAGATGTCACCAGAGAAAATAAAATCACAGCGAAGAAAGCAGAGCAACCAAATACTAACTAAAGGCAAAAAATAAAATCAACTACCCACTAAAAGCAGTTAAAGGAAACATGAAAGAGCACAGAATAAAACAACCAACATATAAAGAATGGAGGAAGAGGAATAAGAAGGGAGAGAAGAAAAGAATCTCCAGACAGTGCTTATAACAGCTCAATAAGCGAGCTAAGTTAGGCAGTAACTAAAGAAGCTAACCTTGAACCTTTGGTAAACACGAATCTAAAGCCTGCAATAGCAGTAAGTACATATCTTTCAATAGTAACCCTAAATGTAAATAGTCTGAATGCACCAATCAAAAGACACAGAGTAATAGAATGGATAAAAAAGCAAGACATATCTATATGCTACTTACAAGAAACTCACCTCAAACCCAAAGACATGCACAGACTAGAAGTCAAGGGATGGAAAAAGATATTTCATGCAAACAACAGGAAGAAAAAGAGCAGGTGTTGCAGAACTAGTATCAGACAAAATAGACTTAAAAACAAAGAAAGTAACAAGAAATAAACAAGGACATTACATAGTGATAAAGGGCTCAGCCCAACAAGAGGATATAACCATTATAAATATATATGCACCCAACACAGGAGCACCAGCATATGTGAAACAAATACTAACAGAACTAAAGGGGGAAATAGAATGCAATGCATTCATTTTAGGAGACTTCAACACACCACTCACCCCAAAGGATAGATCCACTGGACAGAAAATAAGTAAGGACACGGAGGCACTGAACAAAACACTAGAACAGAAGGACCTAACAGACACCTATAGAATTCTACATCCAAAAGCAACAGGATACACATTCTTCTCAAGTGCACATGGAACATTCTCCATAATAGACCACATACTAGGCCACAAAAAGAGAGAAAGTAATTTCAAAAAGACTGAAATTCTACCAAACAACTTTTCAGACCACAAAGGTATAAAACTAGAAATAAATTCTACAAAGAAAACAAAAGGCTCACAAACACATGGCGGTTTAACAACATGCTCCTAAAAAATCCATGGATCAAAGAACAAATTAAAATAGAGACCAAGGAATACATGGAAAAAATGACAACAACAACACAAAGACCGAACTTCTGTAGGAAGAGCGAAAGTAGTCTTAAGAGGAAAGTATATAGCTGTCCAGGCACACCTAAACAAGGAAGAACAATCCCAAACGAATAGTCTAACATCACAATTATCGAAACTGGAAAAAGAAGAACAAATGAGGCCTAAGGTCAGGAGAAGGAGGGACATAATAAAGATCAGAGAAGAAATAAACAAAATTGAGAATGAAACAATAGAAAAATCAATGAAAAAAGAGCTGGTTCTTTGAGAAAATAAACAAAATAGATAAGCCTCTAGCTAAACTTATTCAGAGAAAAAGAGAATCAACACACATCAACAGAATCAGAAACGAGAATGGAAAAATCACGAAAGACTCCACAGAAATACAAAGAATTATTAAAGACTACTATGAAAACCTATATGCCAACAAGCTGGAAAACCTAGAAGAAATGGACAACTTCCTAGAAAAATACAACCTTCCAAGACTGACCCAGAAAGAAACAGAAAATCTAAACAGACCAATTACCAGCAATGAAATTGAAACGGTAATCAAAAAACTACACAAAAACAAAGCACTTGGGCCAGACGGATTTACCTCGGAATTTTATCAGACACACAGAGAAGACATAATACCCATTCTCCTTAATGTTTTCCAAAAAATAGAAGAGGAGGGAATACTCCCAAACTCATTCTATGAAGCCAACATCACCCTAATACCAAAACCAGGCAAAGACCACACCAAAAAAGAAAATTACAGACCAATATCCCTGATGAATGTAGATGCAAAAATACTCAACAAAATATTAGCAAACTGAATTCAAAAATACATCAAAAGGATCATACATCATGACCAAGTGGGATTCATCCCAGGGATGCAAGGATGGTACACCATTCGAATATTCATCAACATCATCCACCACATCAACAAAAAGAAAGACAAAAACCATATGATATCTCCATAGATGCTGAAAAAGCATTTGACAAAATTCAACATCCATTCATGATAAAAACTCTCAGCAAAATGGGAATAGAGGGCAAGTACCTCAACATAATAAAGGTCATATATCAGAAACCCACAGCCAACATTATACTGAACAGTGAGAAGCTGAAAGCTTTTCCTCTGAGATCGGGAACCAGACAGGGATGCCCACTCTCCCCACTGCTATTTAACATAGTACTGGAGGTCCTAGCCACGGCAATTAGACAAAACATAAAATACAAGGAATCCAGATTGGTAATGAAGAAGTTAAACTGTCACTATTTGCAGATGACATGATATTGTACACAAAAAACCCTAAAGACTCCGCCCCAAAACTACTAGAACTGATATCGGAATACAGCAAAGTTGCAGGATACAAAATTAACACACAGAAATCTGTGGCTTTCCTATATACTAACAATGAACCAATAGAAAGAGAAATCAGGAAAACAATTCCATTCACAATTGCATCAAAAAGAATAAAATACCCAGGAATAAATCTAACCAAAGAAGTGAATGACCTAGACTCTGAAAACTGCAAGTCACTCTTAAGAGAAATTAAAGGGGACACTAACTAATGGAAACTCATCCCATGCTCGTGGCTAGGAAGAATCAATATCGTCAAAATGGCCATCCTGCCCAAAGCAATATACAGATTCGATGCAATCCCTATCAAATTACCAGCAACATTCTTCAATGAACTGGAACAAATAATTCAAAAATTCATATGGAAACACCAAAGACCCCGAATAGCCAAAGCAATCCTGAGAAAGAAGAATAAAGTAGGGGGGATCTCACTCCCCAACTTAAAGCTCTACTATAAAGCCATAGTAATCAAGACAATTTAATACCGGCACAAGAACAGAGCCACAGATCAGTGGAACAGACTAGAGACTCCAGACATTAACCCAAACATATATAGTCAATTAATATTTGATAAAGGAGCCATGGACATACAATGGCAAAATGACAGTCTCTTCAATAGATGGTGCTGGCAAAACTGGACAGCTACATGTAGGAGAATGAAACTGGACCACTGTCTAACCCCACATACAAAAGTAAATTCAAAATGGATCAAAGACCTGAATGTAAGTCATGAAACCATTAAACTCGTGGAAAAAAACATAGGCAAAAACCTCTTAGCATAAACATGAGTGACCTCTTCTTGAACATATCTCCCCGGGCAAGGAAAACAACAGCAAAAATGAACAAGTAGGACTATATTAAGCTGAAAAGCTTCTGTACAGCAAAAGACACCATCAATAGAACAAAAAGGAACCCTACAGTATGGGAGAATATATTTGTAAATGACAGATCTGATAAGGCTTGACGTCCAAAATATATAAAGAGCTCACACGCCTCAACAAACAAAAATCAAACAATCCAATTAAAAAATGGGCAGAGGAGCTGAATAGACAGTTCTCTAAAGAAGAAATTCAGATGGCCAACAGGCACATGAAAAGATGCTCCACATCGCTTGTCATCAGAGAAATGCAAATTAAAACCACAATGAGATATCATCTCACACCAGTAAGGATGGCTGCCATCCAAAAGACAAACAACAACAAATGTTGGCAAGGTTGTGGAGAAAGGGGAACCCTCCTACACTGCTGGTGGGAATGTAAATTAGTTCAACCATTGTGGAAAGCAGTATGGAGGTTCATCAAAATGCTCAAAACAGACTTACCATTTGACCCAGGAATTCCCCTCCTAGGAATTTACCCTAAGAACACAGCAATCAAGTCTGAGAAAAACAGATGCACCCCTATGTTTATCGCAGCACTATTTACAATAGCCAAGAATTGGAAGCAACCTAAATGTCCATCGGTAGATGAATGGATAAAGAAGATGTGGTACATATACACAATAGAATACTACTCAGCCATAAGAAGAGGGAAAATCCTACCATTTGCAGCAACATGGATGGAGCTGGAGGGTATTATGCTCAGTGAAATAAGCCAAGTGGAGAAAAAGAAATATCAAATGATTTCACTCATCTGTGGAGTATAAGAACAAAGGAAAAACTGAAGGAACAAAACAGCAGTAGAAACACAGAACCCAAGATTGGACTAACAGTTACCAAAGCGAAAGGGACTGGGGAGGGTAGGTGGGAAGGGAAGGAGAAGGGGAGTAAGGGGTATTATGATTAGCACACAGAGAAGGCAGTATAGCACAGAGAAGACAAGTAGTGACTCTATAACATCTTCCTATGCTGATGGACAGTGACTGCAATGGAGTGTGGGGAGGAGGACTTGATAATACGGGTGAATGTAGAAACCACAATGTGGCTCATGTGAAACCTGAGCATAAGATTGTATATCAATGATACCTTAATAAAAAAAAATCAGTGGTCTAAGACTGGAGCTTCAGTTCTTCCTCTGACACTCAACTGTTTATATGAGCTTGGCCACATACACAACAGGATGAGATTCTTCCTCTGTAAAATGGGGGTGATGTTGGCTGCTGATTCCACCTAAAGATCTACCTTGACTAAATAACAATACATCGAAAACACAAAACAAATGAAAAAGGATTGTACCAAAAAAGGGCTGTCCTCCTCGCCAATAAACTGGACCTTATTAATTGCTGAAAAGAGTTGTTACCAAGAAGTACTACAGAACTAGCCTCCAAATGATAAATGTTGATTCAAATTAGACAACGCCTGGAAGTTTAAGAGTTGGAATCGCCTACAACTATGTACTCCGAAAGTACCAACAAGCATTTTGCAAATGGCTAACGTTTACAGACAGATGTAAGCCACTCAAATATACCACCTTTTCCATACCAGAACTCACTGCACATATCATACTCCTTTCCCTCTTAAGACACATCCGAAATATTGGAGACAGAATTGTGTTCTCGCCTCAGCCCTTACGCTGGGCTGCAGGGGTGACAAAGTACATCCATTCCCCTCCCACTCCACCCCTAGAGAGGGCAGCTACAGAAAGAAGTGAGACTCCTGATAAGTCGCTTTTAAATAGTAATAATCCTCTGGAGAACCTAGAGCCCCGAAAGAGCAGGAGGTTGTCGAGCCCCCATTTCAGACCTGTGCCTCGGTGATTCTGACTTGCTCTGCTGCAAAAGGAAATTCTACGCCACAGCTGTTTCTCCCCCAAGTCCAGACAACCCCTTGTTTTACCTCTACTGAGGTATCGTACGACTGCCGCCATGCTGGCCGTTCCGGATTGTGTTGACAAAACCGGTCCTACGCTTCAACTTGGAAGAAATTGTAAAAGGGTTCCCACCAGGAAGTGGCGGAAGGGGAAGGGATTAGAAAGGGCAAGCGGAGAGTAGGCTCGCTAGCCGGCGGGGGAGGGCGCCCTATGCCTGGTCCCCGTGGCGGCGGTACCGTCAGTCCTCAGTGCAGCCTGGGAGCCCTCGTTTCGTGGTCACCGTACGAGGTCTGTAGGGAAATCCGCCCTTCCTGGGAAATACCATCCTGTTGACGATGCACTATTTTATTCCTTTTTTCCTTTTTTATTCTGCAAGTGTACTCTGAACGATAATTTTAATAGATTGTGAGAGTCCTCAGGAATGCATGAAAAACAAAAAATCTGAAGAAACTCACTAACTTCCGTCGCCGCATTTCCAGCCTTGAAAGACTTTAAAAATCGCCACGCTTTCCACTATCACCCAAAGGTGTGACCTACTCACTAACAAACTTCTTTTTAACGCAGCCCAAGATCAGTGTGGCTTTAAGTAAATCTTAACATTAATCAGCTCTAAATTTAACACCCACCCACCGACCCCCGCCCGTTTGGCAAACTGTGCCATTAAATAATGCTTGATAAATTTACATAATAGTTCTAGTCTTTAAGTGACTGATAAGAGACTTAAAAGCTTATTACAACTGAAAAAAAAATCTATCCTTTCCATTACGGCACAGCTGTTGGTGTGGTTTATCTAAAACAAACCTGATCACAGATTGTATCACTGTCCAGTTTAAATAAAACCCTCCAGTGACTGTCTCTGGAGCTCGCTTCTAGCCTTGCTTAACTCCCCAGCATCAACCCTCTGCCAACATCTCCCTTCCCCTCCAAACACACGCACACGCAAACACACGAGTTTCTCACACCCATAACTTGTTCATTCTATCTTTCTCTGTTTCAAGTATCTTGCACCGTATCACCTGGGTAATTTAAGGTTTCAGCTCAGGCTTTACTCTGATGAAGCCTCCCTCCCCACCTCCCAGGCTGAGTTATGGCCATTTTCTAGTGTGTACAGGGCCAGGGTTGTGTGTCTGTTTGTTTCAAGCAGTTTTATTGACAGATAATTCACATACAATACAATTCAACAGTCTAAATTGTACAATTTAATGGTTTTTAGTATATTTACAGAGTTGTGCAACCATTACCACAGTATATCTGTTTTTCCCACCAATCTTGAATTTTTTATGAGCAGAAATCATGCATTTTTTCATTTGTAACCTCAACACATACTTCAGTACCTGGCACATAGGACATTTTCAATAAACGTTGAATAAATGAATACGTGCATGCATTAATTAGTGACTCATTAGAATGACAAGTCTGAAAAATTAACTTCCATGAAGCTGCCCACAGGTAGTTGCACTGAATCAAAATAGGAATTTCCCAGTTACTTTATTTCATATCTATGTACTGTACCCATCTACATGAAGAATAAGATTTTTAATTTATTGCCCTGTCTCTTGTTAGCACCTAAGCAGTTACTTTAAAGTTTCCATACCCACTTTTTTTCCAAAAAAATTCAAAGCACTTGAATCTACCTTTATAACTTTTTTCCCATTTTCTCTCCTCTCCTTTCCCCCCTTCTTTTAACAAATTTATGAGTGCCTACCATGTGTCAAGCAGTGTGCTCAGCTGTGTATAGATACGGTAAACAAAACCAACACAGCCATTGCTGTCATACTTAAAAACGAATTTCATTTGAATGTAAATTCAAGACTTGGAGCAAGTTCACCAAACCCATTTCAGAGAAAAACAAACGCCCAGATCAGAGGTGCAGGTCCTTACATTCTACATCCCTTTGCTGGGGTCACTTGGTGCCCATCTGTGTACTTCTTTATTTCTCCTATTTATAACAAGAGAATTTACACATCCAATATCATGACTCAGAATAACGTAGTATGCTTCTAGTACTAGCCCTGTTAAAGCAAAGTCCTGTAGAGGTGCAGCTTAGCTAATTGCCCACTTTGAACACCAGAATTTGATGGCAATAGTCAGATGGGGTCCAGAGGCCAGTTTTCTATATAGTGTAAAGCGATACTTAAAAGAGTTAATTTACCTTAAGACTTACATAAACTACAAAAATCCATATTCTGAAATGGAAACTCCAAGCCTCTGAATATTAAACACATTCTGAGGTTCACACTGAAGACAGGAGAGCTTTCAGTTGGGCAGAAGTGCTCTGGAGCCACACTTTCTGGGTTTGAATCACAGTATCCCACTCACCAGCTCTCTGACCTGGGGCAAGGTACTATAGGTTTCCTGACCTGTGATATGAGGCTAATAATGAGATAATTCACTAAGGTACTTACCACAGTACCCCGCACAGAGTGAACACTCATTAAATGTTACATGTTGTCATTAGTAAGGAACCAGTGAGAGCTCTTCACCAGAGAAGCAAAATGAATTAGCTTTTCTAGCACCCCTCCTTCCAGTATCTGCTCATTTCCAAATATGATACACGCTGTTCTTGTCCTTACATGTGCTAGGTTGTCATCTTTATGTCATAACTTTTATTACTATTTGCAAAAAGTCTTTAGACTGTGTTCATGCACATCCTCAAAGTTCACTTTAAATGCAACTTTTCCCAGTTGATTTCTAGGAAAGTTTATACACTCCAGGAGTCTTGGCAACATGTCAGCTGCCTGCCTGCTTGGCTAACTTCCCTGGGAAAAGCTGCTGTTTTCCTAGCCTTGTAGTTATTTTGATCTGTGTTCTTTGCCTTCCTCAGTCATCTTCCAGTTGAACTGGAAACTCCTTTGCAAGAAGTGTCACTTCCCATCTGGGAGGCAAGTTAAAATGGATTCTCTTATTGGATTAAAAAAAAAACGGAACTCCATGACATATCCTGCTTCTGTAGCACCCAGAAAGCTTGTGAAAGCTCAGATTGCTGGGCTCCAACCCCCAGGGTTTCTGATCCAGTAGACCAGGGTTGGGTTGCATTTAGATTAGGTTCTCAGGTGATGCTGATATGCTGGTCCAGAGACCACTTTAAACACTGCTCCATCTGTAACATTATGAAACATTGCATCCGTGCTTACCATTAATTGGGGGGAGTTGTTTTGTTTAACAATTTTATGCTTCGTATAATATAAGCAATAGAAACATGAATTTCCCCATGTGGTATGTCTCTAGGACCATAATCTATCCGCCCTTATCTTCCTCTCTGTACTGAAACTATTATTCCACAGTTGGGTTTTAGCTCCAAAACTGTCCTACTGTCAGCTCGGAGAATTTACAGTGTCTGCCTATCTGGATTTTAAGTATTACCAACTCCTAGCTTCCCTTCCCTCCTTGTGCTTACTTCAGACTCAGATTATTTTTTCATTAAGAAATGACTCTCTGGAATAATGATTTCGGGTCATAAGGCTGAAAGTTTGGTGGGGAATTGGAATTCATTTTGTCTTGCCTTCCATATATTGGAACTTCTCTGTCTATCAACCCCTGGAAGACTATTTTGATTCCAGATTGAATTAGGAAAGTTAGAACTGTCCAGTGAGATGCTTGTAAAAGTTTAACAACTGGCTCTCCAGTACAAAAAGAACGAATCTGTAGTATTTGCCAATCTCTGTGGTGTGAATATTCCCACAGTAGCTGATTTCAAGCTACCAAACATAAAATCAAGCAACTCACAAAATTCTCACAATTTAGTACTTGGTTCTCATGCGGCTCCAACACACTACAGTAAGTTTCCTAGTAAAAAGCCTTTGGCAATTTAGAAGGCCTAAAACAAACCAATTCATCCTAGAGCCACACTTCACAAACTTTAGTGTGAATACAATCACCTAGGAATCTTATTAAAATGTAGATTCTAATTTAGTGGTCTGGGGTGAGGCCAGACTTTCTGATTTCTAACAGGCTCCTAACTGATATTGATGATGTTGGGCCATGGATCACACTTGGAACATCAAGGACCTACAACACATCTTAGAATAAAATTATTATTTCTATCATGAATCCCAAACCAGAACCTTTAGAATAGGTTCTCTTTTCCTAATACAGAGAATAAATTTAAATGGATTCATAGGTATTAAATTTCTGGATATAAACTCCATGACCTCTTTCTTTCAGTGAAGATACTGGAAATACTGATTACTTCCTGCCCACCCACATCTGCTTCTAGTGGAAACTTTCCCCTCCCACATAAATAAAGTTGTTCAGACCCAACTATTTGGAACAGTAGAGGCCGTCTGACCTAAAGTAAGTCCATCCATACTGTACCCAGTGATCTGGCTTGAAAAGAAAAGCTGACCCAATCATTTTTCTCATAAGACTGGAGTTGGGGAAAATGAAAGACTTAAACATTTCAGTGGGGTAACTCAAGTGGTCAGGTCATGGAGTAGATTCACTGCTAAAGGAGATTTGAAAAGCAAGCTGAAATTATTAATGAGCAGAAATGGTCCATGAGTTACAGTTACATGAAGCCAGTCAGTTTCAAGAATAGAATGGAGGGAGGATGCCAAGAAAAGTAGAGATATCATGAAGAAGAAAGAGATCTTCCTCTGAGAGGAAGATAGCAAATGCTGCCTCAGTTACTGTTAATGTTTCCATCAAATCTGCTGGATCACTGTGCCTCTCCCTGTGTTCTTGTGAGATTCCTGCCTACCACTCAGATCCCTATAATAACCCCTGTTTTCCAGAGCTAGCACCAGTGAATTTCTGTATCTTCTAAACAAACAAGCAAAAACCTAAATAAAATCATGGAACTCTAGTTACTCTAGTCACACTTCATGAATTGACAGCTCTTTACCAGCATTAGTAACAAAGTGTTAATTATAGAACCTCAGGGTTTTATAACGGTTGGTCGTCTTCTATCCCTGATATATAAACCCTCTATAATTTTCTGCTTAAATTTTTGGTGACAAAGTCTTAAATATTCTATAAGGGAGCTCATTCCATTTTTGGACAACTCTAATTGTTAAAATTGTTCCCTATCTTAAGGCTGTAAATCATCTTCCCTGTAACTTGGACCTAATTGAGCCCTTTGGGTTAATTCCATTTCCACATGGCAAATCCACATTCCTGGTATTTGATAATAGCTACCATGCCTCTGAAGTCTTCTCACTTAGCTGAATATGTTCACATCCTTACCCACTATTAGTTCCTCCCTTCAATGGCATGGTGATGAGAACCCCTCACCTTCCTAGGAACCTTCCCAAGAATACACTCTCAATTGCCTGTGTCTCTCTTTCAGTGTAATCCCAAAATTGAACAGAACGCTCCAGAGTAGAAAGAAGCATTGCTCCTGGAAATACTAATGCAACCTAAAATCGTAGCAACTACTTTTGCAGTTCTACAGGCTTCTCTTAGTCCTTTGTCATTCCCTGGCTTTTCCCAATACTTCTGTGCTTATGATGAAAAGTGTACAGAACTATCACAGATTTTGAACAAAACCAAAAGATAAAGTTCTTTTTGATAAACTTCTTGCTTTAAAATCTCTATATTCTAAAAGAGCTCTGTCATATGCAAACATAATGCCAGTCACACATGTATTTTTAAGTTTTCTAGTAGCCATATTAAAATAGTAAAAAGAAACAAAATTCATTTTAATAACTTACTTTATTCAATGTAATGTTGTATCACTTCACCATGTAATATAAAATAATGAGATAGTTTACATTCTTTTTTCAATACTAACTGTGAAATTCGAGGTGTATTTTACACTAAGAGTACATCACAACTAGACCTAACTATATTTCAAATGCTCAGTAGCCACATTTGGCTACCAGATTGGATAGCACAATTTTAGAATAGTAATAATAATGTTTATTGAACACTTACTCTGTGCCAGGCACTTTTCTAATGGGTTTACATATTTTAACTGTTTAGATCTTCACAACAACCTATGAGATAGGTACTCTGATTTTTCTCATTTTAAAATGAAGGAATGGAGGCACTGAGAACTAATTTGCCCAATTGACAAGTAGCTGAATTGGGATTTGAACCCAGGATGCCTGCATCCAGAGACTATGTTCTTAACTACTATTTCTGAACACATATATTTCATGCTGGACACCATGCTAAGCAGTTTACATATAGTATCTTGCTTAATTCCCACTTTAAAGATGAGGAAACTGAAGCTCCAAAAGAGTGACTTGCCCAGGGTCATGGGCTAGTGGTAGAGGCTAATTTCAGAGCAAGTCTGACCACTGCACCCTTCTCCTGCTTCACTGGCATCTTGACACTCTGGTGTTTATACATACATACAACCATGACTCCATATTTTTGATGCCGATGTTTTAAATCAGAAAATGGTCAGATACTATCAGTGTGTTGGAGAAAAGAAAAACATGTAAGCACATATACATTCTTTTTTTTTACTCTTTAGAGCCAAGCACGTAAATCACTAGCACCAACAAAACACTAATTAGAGCTAATTTATCTCCAAGGCAGGCAGACGTAAAACCTGCTTGAAATATTTATCTAAAATATGGGAATGCATTTTTTAAACATTTTATAGATCTGAGAAAAGCAACAATACCAACAAAGCAATTCTCAGGAAGAGGTTTCATTTTTTAGAAGAATAAGCACAACTCAGAGGAGGAGGATTCAAGTAATTGAAAGGATGTGACTCTCTTCCTCCCTGTTGTACTGTGTGGCTTTATTGTTTTGTAGACTTAGAAGTGAACTTGACATTTTGTTGTTGTGCTTTTTCAGGTCCTGTTTTTCTTTCAGATTATTAGGTCCAACTAAGGCTGAGTTCCTTGCCAAGCTCCATCCAGCCTTAGGGCTTAAAAAGGGCTCTGTCTCTAAACATCTCCTTCTTACTGTTTCAGGAAATGAGCCCAAGGTTTTCATGGCATCTTAGGAATTATTTTTCAGTTACTTTTATATGAAAAATATTAAGTCCAATTATTCCAATATTCACTCATGTATGCAGCATCTCATCTATGTCTACATTATTTTATTCCATCTAACAAATTTTCTATTGTTGCTACTGGGTGAGCGTTTCTTCTCTTCCAGTGGTTATCAAGTGGTAGACGTAGAAGGCATTGGTGTTAGAGGAGATGAGGGGCAGTGATGGGAAGAAAAAAGACTCAGAGCAGAGGCCCTGTTAACAGTAAGGAAGCCAGAGGTTCAGGTCAAACTTTCCTGGCATGGCCACAACCCTCACAACTAAGCCCCCACTCAGGCCTCAGTTTTTCCATTTGAAAATAGGGATGACAACATTGTTGTGCTGCAGGATTCTCCACTGCAGTTCCTCGGTTTCAGTAACATGTTATTAATTTGTGCTGACCAACTGTGGATAATTGTTAAGGGTTAATTTTTAATGGATAAATAAAAGACACTTTTCTGGCTCCTCTGGGAAAGGTGACAGAATTCTATTCCAAGCCAAAAAAAAAAATCAAAAGGATATGCAGGGGTCCAAGGAAAGTGAGTAAGTAGTATCTCAATCCCTCCAGAAAAATAAATTATATTTAGAAAAATTAATAGATTTCTCCAAACATTGAAGGAAAATAATAATGGTTGGGCCTAGAAATAAGGATAGAAGGGTTACTACAAAAAATTGATTTTTCATCTGCAATAACCTAGGTTCTAAACTATGTACTGGTAAGTGCTTATTTTTCCTTAGTTCATATCATCATAACTGGTGTAACACATGTAATTCTTCAAAAAAACACAAGAAATCTATTGCTGTCCAGCACTCTCTCTAGAAGGAGGGCTACAGAAGTTTAGGGAGAGTAAAGTGCCCTGATGGCGAAGGCCCTGCTACATTAGGGCCTGCCTTCCATGGCTGATAGTGCGAATGGGGATTTTTGCAGTGTTGCCACAATTCAACATTTACCCTGTGCACAGACCACATTCAAGGAAGTAGTGGCTGTGTAACAGGAGAGCTCCACTTAACCCAAGCTGCGTGCACCCTGAGATTCAGAAGACCTGCAGGGTGTCTTTTCACTGCTCTGAGGAGTGTTCATTCTGATGGAGGTGAGCGCGAAGGGCACAGTACCAATGTGAAAGGGAAGCTACTGGTGAGAGTGTGTCCCAGGACCTTGCTTCTGCCTTGCACTTTCCAATGATGAGTATCAGACCTTGAAAAGAAATATGTAAATGAGGCATTTCTCTGAAACCTCTTAGGGCCCTGTGAGCACAAGACTTCTCGTTTATAGGAACCAAGTAACAGAGAACATGAGAGAAAGTCTCAGTCACAACGAGCTGCAGTCCATGGCACACCTGAGACAGCAATGACTTCAGTGGTTTGGGCACCCTTCTTACAGACAGAAAGCAGCCAAAAGCAGCAGGAGAGGACAGAAAGGGCTGATGCCATGCAGTAGAAAATGTGTTTGGGGATACTCAGTGAGATGCTCCCATGGCTCTGGAGTACTTTAAGGTGAAGTGTGAGAGCCAATAATTATTGCAGGGCTACTAAAGGCAGAGAAACATCGAGACTCTAGTTCACAGTTGGTCTAGAAAACACTAGCTACATGCAGAGAGCCACCTGAGAGTAATCCAAGCAAGTTTGCTCATGTTTCTTACAAAAATGTTGTCCAATCATGAATTTTGTTAGGTCTCATCCAATGTTTAATTTTTCTAGATTTTCTTTGGTCAAGATTAGCATGTTTTCTTCCTTGTACGTTTTTATAAAATATCTAATTCGATGTTGCAGATTAAAATATGACACCCTGTACCCTATATCTTTACTTACTATTAATTGATTTCATATGAAATCCTTGTTTAATTTGTGAAATCGTATCAGGTTACCTATGGCTACTTACCTTATCCCTTATTCCATGAGAATTAGGTATCTTTAAGTCTACAAGAAGGCATTTTCACAATTCCTTGCAAAATTAGAATAAATTATATTCACTCTGACTGACCTTCCTGTGTCATTTATGTTGCCTCTTCCAAATAATTTAGTAGATTAGAAAGAAACTGTTTTTACAAAACTGTTCTGTCCTTATCATATTGCCATAAACCTACCTGCTACAAAAGTGCTTCATTATCTTAACTCATTTTTTCCTAACAGATTTTATTTCTCCTTCCTATAATCTAATGTATTACTGGTAATTTCTTATTTTAAAAGAACACTGTGCCTGTTATAGTCCATTTGTCATCAACCATATCCATTCTTTACCCTTGTCCACCCTGGCTAGGTGCACCTTTGGAGACTGACCCTTTTAGACTGTAGCACCCAGGCCCTCTTGCCCGTTGGCTTCTCATTGGGTTTGGCAGAGGCAAGCCCCAGCAAGAGACAGAATGCAGGAAGAAAGTGCAGCCGGGGTATTGCCCTGCTTCCTCTGTCTGGCTGTGGTCTTGCAAGAGGCTGCAATTCTTGAAGGCCACTACTTCTTCCAGGCTCACCTCTCCCATTGCCCTAGCTCTCACCTAGTTCTAACAACACCATGTCTCCCCTTGTTTCTTCAGGCCCAGGGTGGTTTAGCTCCTGCCCTTAAAAGTCCCTGTCAGTTTCAGCATTACTTGTTGGGGCCCTTAACCCTGCCCACACCTCTGTAAACAGTCCCCCTTTCAAAATCTCTTCAACTAAGCTCTGAATTTGCCATCTGTTTCTTGCTGAGGCTCTAATACAAATGCCAACCTGGTCAATAGGTTGCTAGATCAGACTAACTGAAGGGGTGAAACAAAAAAAAAGAATGACATATGTTGAAAAAATTTTAACACAGTGCTAATAAGAATAATATCCTTGGTTTGAAGGAAATGCAGGCATGTTTCTTACAAAATGCTGTCCAATCATGAATTTTGTTAGGTCCATTCACAAAGCATGTCCTTATCGTTGACTAGTTTTTCACTCTGTCCTGAGATCTGTGTTTTACTGTAAGAACACACCCTTCATCTTACTTCCAATGATAATGCTACACCAGTCTTTGCTGAAACCCTTTTTGTACAGAAAAGGGATGACCTCTGCCCATGATTTACAACCTTTCCAACACAATACATATCCTATGTTTGGAGTTCTTCAGTCAAGAAAAATGCCCTGGAGACTTCTGTAAGAGAGTTCTTTATGTCCATTAGCATCTGCAAGGTCAATAGAATGGTTCTCTAGGACATAGGTACTAGAGTCCAGTCCTCTAACTTTCCCCTCTAATGTGAGTTGCAAGAAGGCTTCTTTGTTCTTTCAATTGTCTTGCAGGTAACTATTAGATCACACACACACACACACACACACACACACACACACACACATCTCCTAAGGAGAAATAAGCTCTCTCAGAGAGAGTATGCTTTGTTAATACAGTATTTAATATTAAAAAAATTAAACTGACAATGAATTAAGCTAAGATTCTAAATTTCTACCTTCTTTTGAAAGTCATCAGCAGCCTGAGTATACGGGGCACATTTTTCTGCAAGGCCAGGACATGTGGGAGCTGAGTAGGCCCTGCACTTTTTAGATGGGTCATCGGACTCCCGTGGACCACAATCATCACCACTCCGTACAGCCTCTCTAAGCATCACTCATTCTCAGTGTCTGCCTCCACCCTGCAGACATTTGAGTTCCTTCCTCCAATCCCACTCAGTTTCAAATTTTGTCCTCTCCAATCTCTCAGAATAAGAAATAGGCCTATTGCTGAAAAATAAACTTAATGGTTGTTCCATTAGTTAAAACACTAAGCCAAAGCTTTGAAATTACCACTTGTAAAGGCCTGACTTACAATTCTTAGGTAAGGTCCATTTGCCTTCCATATTGTAAGCAATTCATTTAATAGTTTTTCCATCTGAACATTACATGCTTGATAATTATTTATATAACTTGCTACTTTTTGTAAGTGGGTGGATGTTTTGTATCCTGGTGTTGTCTTTCTATTTTGTATATTCTTGAACACATTAGAAATTCTTAGTCAAAGTGGTTTAAGTGAATGAACCACCTTTTAGTAAGTTAGTGTGAGTTCACTCAATTATGTTTTTTAAATGAATGAATCATTTAAAGTTTTTTCATTGAATCCTGTAGCATGTTCAAGTTGTTTCATATGCTGCAGAATGTAATACAGTGCTGAGACTTTTTATGATCCCCAGTCCAGAATTCTTCTCTGAAGCCTGTCCTCTACCACCCAACCCATTATTTAAACTTGACCTCCTGCATTACATATGGAAATATATTGAAACACTTTACCTAATTTATTAAATTGGTATTATATTGAGGTTGTAATGCTCTAAATGGAATCCCCCATTGCTGAGAAAACTTTATGCTTATTTTACAAGGGCTAAAACTATTAAGATTAATCTGTTCACTGGGCATCTTGCAGTGCCCATTTAAACGTTGCCGTGGTCTACTCATTGCTGCCTTAAAAATAAGGATAAAGAAGAGAAGTTCTTCTTGCCTTTGTAGTATATACCCTATTAATCAACTTCTGTGTAATCAATTAACCCAATTAGTTTAACCTTTCCAAGTACCTCTGTAAACATATTGACTGATTTGCACAGCACTCTGAAAACTTGGCTAGTAATTATTATTGTAGTCTTCCCACTACCGCTCCCAGTAGTAGAGTTTTCTGCTTCAGTTCATGGTTCTCCCAAATCTGTTAATGTTTGTTGATGAACTATATACAGAAGAAAGAAAAAAAGTTTTTTTTAATATGTAAAAACTGATTGGAGTGCTTGGAAAGACTTGATAAAGGCAAGCTGCTAAAAATCATTGATGCTAAGTTTGGGGTAACAAGGTAACTAAAAGTATGGAACAAAGAATAAAAATCTAGAAGGCACATCCTTCAGATTGTGCCACATATTCTTGTTCCACTTTAATACAAATATCTATGTCACTCTTACTATGTGTTACACAAATGTTCTATGTGATTAACATGTATTAATTCATTTTATACTCTTGATGTAGATATTATTATTACTGTCATTCTATAGATAAGGAAACTAAAGCCCACAGAGGTTAGGTAAGATGCTCTAGATGGTAGAGCCCACTTTTTTTAAATTAAGGTATCATTGATATACAATCTTAGGATGGTTTCACATAAATGCCACAGTGGTTTCAGCATTCACCCATATTATCAAGTCCTCACCTCCTCTATTGTGGTCACTGTCTATCAGTGTAGTAAGATGTTATAGAGTCATTAATTGTCTTCTTCATGCTGTATTGCTTTCCCTGTGAGCTGTCTATATTGTGATTGCAAATTATAATGCCCCTTAATCCCCTTCTCCCTCACCACCCACCCTCCCCAGCTCCTCCCTTTTGGTAACCACTAGTCCCTTCTCAGTGTCTATGAGTCTGCTGCGATTGTGTTCCTTCAGTTTTACTTTGTTTTTATACTCTACAAATGAGTAAAGTCATTTGGTATTTGTCTTTCTCTGCCTGGCTTATTTCACTGAGCATAATACTCTCTAGCTCCACCCATATTGTTGCAAATGGCAGGATTTCATTTCTTTTTATGGGTCATTAATATTCCATTGTGTATGTGTACCACATCTTCTTTATCCATCCATCTGTTGATGGACACTTAGGTTACTTCCATATCTTGGCTATTATAAATAGTGCAGCAATAAACATAGGAGTGCATATGTCTTTTTGAATCAGGGATCTTGTTTTCTTCACATAAATTCTTAGGACTGGAAATCCTGGATCAAATGGTATTTCTATTTTTAGTTGTTTGAGGAACTTCCATACTGCTTTTCACAATGGTTGAACCAATTTACATTTCCACCAACAGTGTAGGAGGGTTCCTCTTTCTCCACATCCTCGCCAACATTTGTTGTTGTTTGTCTTTTCAATGGTGGCCATCCTAACTAGTATGAGGTGATATCTCATTATGGTTTTAATTTGCATTTCCCTGATGATTAATGATGTGGAGCATCTTTTCATGTGTCTGCTGGCCATCCATATTGTAGAGCCCATTTTTAAACCTAAGGAGTCTGTGTTCTAGCTGGAAACACTGGATGTCATAGGCAATGAATTATATGTGTGTTATATAGGTAAAATAAAAAACAATTCAGAACAACAATCATATCCATATTCAGAGAAGAGTTTAACAAATAATTGAGTTCTATATATTTTAAATGAAAAAAAATGTTAAGGTATGTGGTTATAATTTTATATGATTAACTAACCACCCACTGGTTCTAACTGCATTAGATAAGAAGTTTTCTTCTAACAAAAGAAGTAAAACATTGAGTCACATGTTAAAAAATGATGAAAAAGACAACTTAGGGGATACAAACAAATGTTATTTAACCCTTCATGAAGTGGACAGTCTTCTTTCAGAGAACTATAAAATGGGGTGGAAGGCAGGAAACTTTCATAGTATAAAGTATGAAGAACAAGGAAGAGAAATGGAAAATATCTGATTGGCTGGAGCCATATAGTAAACCTTGTGTAAAATAAAGAAAAGCTGCCCAGTGTACAAGGGACCACCAAAAGATTCCTAAGCCTAAGTATTGAAAGTCTCATCAACTCTGGAAGTCTCAAAATGGCCACCCCTGAAAACTTAAACTCTAACTCTGCAAGACCATCTGTTAATTAAAACCAAGTTAAAAGCTAAACAAAGTATGCATCAACACATCTGTTCTCCTTTGTCATCAGTATTCCTGCTCAAGGACATAAGACAAGTAAAAACTTGCCTTCCTCTTAATGCTCTTTGGTGCCAAGATGTATGTGGACCTGAACCCTCCTTTCAGATTGCATGTTTTATGTAAAGGGAGTGTACCCACTTTGAAGTTATGTCTTTCCCGCCTGTCTCTCCAAGGATAAAAACCTTTAATAGGTAGGTCACAGGGAAGGCAGTATGGCACAGAGAAGACAAGTAGTGACTCTATAGCATCTTACTAGGCTGATGGACAGTGACTGTAATGGGATATGTGGTGGGGACCTGATAATGGGAGGAATCCAGTAACCACAATGTTGCTCATGTAATTGTATATTAATGATACCAAAAAAAAAAAAAAAGACACAGGCCCAACACAGTATCACTTTTGCTAAAGCCAAGTCATCAAACCAGGGCTTAATACCTAACCTGACTGCTGTTTCACCTTCCCCCAAAGTATAGACAGGCATTATCTGGTCAGCATTATCCATAAGATAATGTCACATGTGTCCTCTCCACCCCAAAAGGAATCTATCCAAGAAGACCTTTTTTGTCCCTAGATGAAGATGACCTCACCCCAAATCTTTTTTTTTTTTCTGTTTATGACTTCCTTGTGCTGTCTTTAAAAACTTCTCCCTTTCTGCTGCCCTTCAGAGCTTCTCTCTATTTGCTAGAGGGGGTACTGCCTGATTCATGAACTGCCTTATAAAGCCAGTTTGATCTTCAAATTTACTTGGATGAATTTTGTTTTTTAACATTTTGTTCTGTGAAAGATATATTAATAGAATGAGAAGGCAAGCCACAGACTGAGAGAAAATACTTGCAAGCCATCTATCTGAAAAAGATGTATCCAAAAATATGTAAAGAAATCAACTATCGTTAATAATGCTAAAATGGATATTTTTGACCTAAAATTTTTGTTCAGTTTTGACCTTTAAAAAAATAAGATAGAGTTCTAGAAGGACAGTTACTAGGCCAGAGACTATGAACTGTTTAAAGCATTCATCTGTTTTTCACTGAAATACAGTTAATATACAATATTGTATTGATTTTAGGTATACAGGATAGTGAATTGACAATTATATACATCATTAAATGCTCACCATGATAAATGTAGTTACTGCCTGCCACCATACAAAGATATTATAATATTATTGACTATATTCCCTATGCTGTACATATATCTTATTTTATAGTAAGAAGCTTGTACCTCTTTATCTCCTTCACCTATTTTGTGGATCTCCCTACCCCCCCAAAGCATGCATATTACCTTTAAAAAGTGCTAATATCTTTTACTTGTGGCAAAATTAATTGTTTTATTAAATGCAAATGATGTAGAGGAAATAAAGAACAAGGAACATATAAAAGGAAATAAAGATACATAAACACATAATTGAATAAAAACAGTACTAGGATTTGGAAACTAAAGAAATAATAATAACTAGCCTTTATATAATGTTACTATATGCTGGCACTGTTCTAGGCACTTCAAATATGTAAACTTATTTTATTCTAAACAACCCTATTCAGTGAGTACTATTATATTATGCCCATTTTATAGATAAGGAGATTGAGGCATAAAGTGTTTTTTAAAAACTTGCCCAAAGTCACAGAGATAGCAAATAAAGAGGTGACATTTGAATATAAGTTTTGGGTCCAGTCTTCACCCTCAACTATTATACTATATAGTGTCATTGAAAGTAACAAGTATTCCTCAAATGTATTTGGTACAGAAGGCATTGAATATCATGTAACAAGAAAAATAAGAGTTTTGCTCTCTAGAAATTCTTAATGTTACTGGAGAAACCTGCAGTTAAATCACTTTAGAAAACAAATAAGAGAGATGACTTAGCCCAGGTAGGGAAAACCTCAGGTCTCAAATGAAAGTTGAGATTTCATGAGTGGCTTGAAGAATGTGTAGGTGTGGAAACTGAAAGAGATGTAACATGTAAAAAACACTCAAAGGAGGTTGAATTTTAAGTAGATGAGACATCAAAATTGGTGTTTACTTACTGATCATTAAATAAGTAAGCTTTGGATAAACTGGCTTCAGGCTACTTTATTTTAGTTAACCAGTTAGGTGCCCCCCCTTTTTTTTTTGCTTGTTTAGAAGGGCTGGTTTTATAGGAAAACCCTATTGAGCACCAATTATGAAAACAAGTGAGAGTCTGAGGATCCTGATACAGATATAAGGTGATGCCCTAAGGCTGTGGGTGAGAAAAGCCAGACAGATTGGTTAAAACACACAAAAGGTCCCACCACCCACTTTCTAATTGACTAGGTCTAAGTTGTGATCCGAGAACTTCATTTCCAACAAGTTTCCAGGTGATGAGGGGATGCTGATGTGCCTGTAGGGGACCACCCTAGAAACCAATGTCCTGATGGAACCACGAGTGAATGGGGAAGGAGTGGGGCGTTTGCAAGGTTTGCGAGGTCTTCATAGCTGAGTTCGTAATGGAAAGAGTTTACAATGGAAGGCCAAGGAGCTAGGGAGTCCTAGGATGGGGGCTGGCATTTACAAAAGCAGGGAATGTCAGAGAAGGTTCTGGGAGCACAAATGGGTTAGGATGATTGGAAATTAGGAAAGATGTGTGGGAGACCCAGCCAAAAAAGTAGCCCTTGCCCATTACATTAAAGAGTTTGATTATCACTGAAGTCTTTAATAAAGACAGGGGGACACAGAAATCACTTCATCACAAAGTTTGACACCCATAGAAGTTAGTGCTATCTCTCACATTCCTTAAAAAATGAGAAACAGACATCTATAGAACTCACATCCAAAAGCAACAAGATACACATTCCTCTCAAGTGCACATGGAACATTCTCCAGAATAGACCACATACTAGGCCACAAAAAGAGCCTCAGTAAATTAAAAAAGATTGAAATTCTACCAACCAACTTTTCAGACCACAAAGGTATAAAACTAGAAATAAATTCTACAAAGAAAACAAAAAGGCTCACAAACACATGGAGGCTTAAAAACATGCTCCTAAATAATCAATGGATTAATGAACAAATTAAAATAGAGATCAAGGAATATATGGAAACAAATGACAACAACACAAAGCTCCAACTTCTGTGGGATGCAGCAAAAGCAGTCTTAAGAGGAAAGTATATAACAAGCCAGACATACTTAAAGAAGGAAGAACAATCCTGAATGAATAGTCTAATGTCACAATTATCAAAATTGGAAAAAGAAGAATAAATAAGGCCTAAAGTCAGCAGAAGGAGGAGCATAATAAAGATCAGACAAGAAATAAATAAAACTGAGAAGAATGAAACAATAGAAAAATCAATGAAAAAAGAGCTGGTTCTTTGAGAAAATAAACAAAATAGATAAGCCTCTAGCCAGACTTAGAAAGAGAAAAAGAGAATCAACACACATCAACAGAATCAGAAACAAGAAAGGAAAAATCACGATGGGCCCCACAGAAATACAAAGAATTATTAAAGAATACTATGAAAACCTATATGCTAACAAGCTGGAAAGCCTAGAAGAAATGGACAACTTCCTAGAAAAATACAACCTTCCAAGACTGACCAAGGAAGAAACACAAAATTTAAACAAACCAATTATGAGCAAAGAAATTGAAGTGGTAATAAAAAAACTACCCAGGAACAAAATCCCCGGGTCAAATGGATTTACCTTGGAATTTTATCAGACATACAGAGAAGACATAATACCCATTTTCCTTAAAGTTTTCCAAAAAATAGAAGGCGAGGGAATACTCCCAAACTCATTCTATGAAGCCAACATCACCCTAATACCAAAACCAGGCAAAGACCCCACCAAAAAAGAAACCTACAGACCAATATCCCTGATGAACGTACATGCAAAAATACTCAACAAAATATTAGCAAACCGAATTCAAAAATACATCAATAGGATCATACACCATGACCAAGTGGGATTCATCCCAGGGATGCAAGGATGGTACAACATTCGAAAATCCATCAACATCATCCACCACATCACCAAAAAGAAGGACAAAAACCACATGATCATGTCCATAGATGCTGAAAAAGCATTTGACAAAATTCAACATCCATTCATGATAAAAATTCTCAACAAAATGGGTATACAGGGCAAGTACCTCAACAAAATAAAGGCCAGATATGATAAACCTATAGCTAACATCATACCAAACAGCGAGAAACTGAAAGCTTTTCCTCTGAGGTTGGGAACAAGATAGGATGCCCACTCTCCCCACTGTTATTCAACATAGTACTGGAGGTCCTAGCCACGGCAATTAGACAAAACAAAGAAATACAAGGAATCCAGATTGGTAAAGAAGAAGTTAAACTGTCACTATTTGCAGATAACATGATATTGTACATAAAAAACCCTAAAGACTCCACTCCAAAACTACTAGAACTGATATCGGAATACAGCAAATTTGCAGGATACAAAATTAACACACAGAAATCTGTTGCTTTCCTATACACTAACAATGAACAAATAGAAAGAGAAATCAGGAGAACAATCCCATTCACAATAGCATCAAAAAGAATAAAATACCTAGGAATAAACCTAACCAAGGAAGTGAAAGACCTATACCCTGAAAACTACAAGACACTCTTAAGAGAAATTAAAGAGGACACTAACAAATGGAAACTCATCCCATGCTCCTGGCTAGGAAGAATTACTATCGTCAAAATGGCCATGCTGCCGAAAGCAATATACAGATTTGATGCAGTCCCTATCAAATTGCCAACAACATTCTCCAATGAACAGGAACAAATAGTTCAAAAATTCATATGAAACCACCAAAGACCCTGAATAGCCAAAGCAATCCTGAGAAGGAAGAATAAAGTGGGAGGGATCTTGTTTCCCAACTTCAAGATCTAATGCAAAGCTATAGTAATCAAGACAATCTGGTACTGGCACAAGAACAGAGCCACATACCAGTGGAACAGACTAGAGACTCCAGACAGTAACCCAAACATATATGGTCAATTAATATATGATAAAGGAGCCATGGACATACAATGGAGAAATGACAGTCTCTTCAACACATGGTGCTGGCAAAACTGGACAGCTACATGTAGGAGAATGAAGCTGGATCACTGTCTAACCCCATACACAAAAGTAAATTCAAAGTGGATCAAAGACTTGAATGTAATTTATGAAACCATAAAACGCTTAGAAAAAAACATAGGCAAAAATCTCTTGGACATAAACATGAGCGACTTTTTCATGTGTGTATCCCCCCGGGCAAGGGAAACAAAAGCAAAAATGAACAAGTGGAACTACATCAAGCTGAAAAGCTTCTGTACAGCAAAGGACACCATCAATTGAACAAAAAGGTACCCTACAGTATGGGAGAATATATTCATAAATGACAGACCCAATAAAGGGTTGACATCCAAAATATATAAAGAGCTCATGCACCTCAACAAACAAAAAGCAAAAAATCCAATTAAAAAATGAGCAGATCAGCTGAACAGACAATTCTTGAAAGAAGAAATGCAGATGGCCAACAAACACGTGAAAAGATGCTCCACATCACTTGTCATCAGAGAAATGCAAATTAAAGCCACAATGAGATATCACCTCACACCAGTAAGGATGGCTACCATCCAAAAGACAAACAAAAACAAATGTTGGCGAGCTTGTGGAGAAAGGGGTACTCTCCTACACTGCTGGTGAGAATGTAAATTAGTTCAACCATTGTGGAAAGCAGTATGGAGGTTCCTCCAAAAGCTCAAAATAGAAATACCATTTGACTCAGGAATTCCACTTCTAGGAATTTACCCTAAGAATGCAGCAGCCCAGTTTGAAAAAGACAGAAGCACCCCTATGTTTATTGCAACACTATTTACAATAGCCAAGACATGGAAGCAACCTAAGTGTCCATTATTAGATGAATGGATACAGAAGAAGTGGTACACATACATGATGGAATATTATTCATCCATAACAAGAACACAAATCCTACCATTTGCAACAACATGGATGGAGCTAGAGGGTATTATGCTCAGTGAAATAACCCCAGCGGAGAAAGACAAATACCAAATGATTTCACTCATATGTGGAGTATAAGAACAAAGAAAAACTGAAGGAACAAAACAGCAGCAGAATCACAGAACCCATGAATGGACTAACAGTTACCAATGGGAAAGGCACTTGGGAGAATGGGAGGGAAGGGAGGGATAAGAGTGGGGGAAAAAGAAAGGAGCAATTGCGACCAGCATGTATAATGTGGGGGGGGGGGCGCATGGGGAGGGCTGTGCAACAGAGAGAAGACACGTAGTCATTCTACAACATCTTACTATGCTGATGGACAGTGACTGTACTGGTGTTTGTGGGGGGGACTTGGTGAAGGTGGGACCCTAGTGAACATAATGTTCTTCATTTAATTGTAGATTAATGATAACAAAATTAAACAAAAATGAGAAAAATAGAACTTAGTAATGCAACAGTACTAAAAGTGATTATTTCTAAATGATTTTTTCCAGACAAAATTCTGGAAGTGGGCCACCTCTTCGGTACAGAGGAACTTCTATTAAACACTTTATATTAGAAAAGCAAGACAAATTTATTTAATGCTATAACAATATTTAAATAAAAGCATTTCATTTTTTCCCCTTCATTTCAGCTAGTAGCTAACTACCTGGGAGAGAATATAGTTGAGTATTCTAGGCAGATTTTGACACTTAAATTATGCATGAGTCCAAGAGGTAGGAATTTTTATTACTTAGGTTTACTTTCAGTAAATCAAATCACTATTTTGTATAATATTATCCAACAGGGTTTGTCCCATAGTAAGAACTAAAAGAACATCGTAAATGGATATTAATAATATGTCAAGTATATTTAAATTTTAATAGGAATTAAAGTCAGCACAGTAAGTATTTACATTTATCCGAGATTATACTGACATGTCACAATGGTCAATACTTCAGAGGGGCAGATAAAACTGTTACAGGCTGAGGTCCTTCTCCTCAGTCCTTGTCACTGCTGCAACAAAGAATGGAAAGGCAGAGACAAAAATAGCGAAGCAGAGTGAAAGTTTCATTTGAATACACTCCAAAGGAGGAGCCAGCCAGAGCCAAGGTAGACCATGAACTCATCCATATTGCATTCTGGCTAAGAGGCGCCTCTTTGATTGACAAGGTGGGGCTATTTGATTGCTGGTCCACCTGCAGCGTCACCGTTCTCAGTGCGAGTGTCCTTTCTGAGGATGAGAACTTTTGTTCTTAGTTTTGTTCGATTGTGCTCATGCTGGCATCAGGTTGGGACTGGTTTGGCCTGGTGATAGGCAAAGAAGTCATCTCCCTGCAAAAGACTTTGCTGTCTTCACAGGACCCCCACCTGGGCAGTTTGGGCAGTTCTTCCTTGAACCTTATCTTACCCTTCTCCTGCTACTCAAGTCTGTATTTCTACCTAACAAAACTAAGAACAAAAGTTTAGAATAGGAAAAAAGAAAAAAATACCCAGAAATCACTTAAAGAACATTCATGTTGTACACAGAACGATGAAAAGAGGGATTTTGTGCCTGTTAGTTAAAAGCTGTAACTCAACCTTGGTGGCAGCCAGTCACCTGTGCTGGTGCTTAGCCTGGGAGAGGAACCCGGCCTGACTGACAGCAGCAAAGGGGAAACTGTTCAAGGCATTGCCTGTCACAAAGGAGAACTTACTTTCCAAAGCAGCATGTAATGCAACTGTGAATGCCTAATTCGCTTGAACAATAGATGGAAGGGAAAATACTGTTCTGAACACAAAAGATGAAGAGAGGCAAATATCCCAAGCCAAGGAGATGTAATGAAAATTCATATGAACATTACATGAAATGGGGAGAAAATCTCACTTCTGCATATAAATGTTCCCCCTAGAGCAACCAGCTTAATTCCAAAAAACTACAAGCAGAGGCTCAATAAAAATGTAATAAGAAAAGGAATAGATTTAGTAAAAGCTGACCTACTGCCAACACTTAAGTTTCCCCTTTCTTTCTTCAAAGTATATCTATCCATACCAATAGTTTTTTCAGTAAGAACCATTTTCTCCATTTTAAAATGTGAAATTCAATAAAATATCACAAATGAATCTCAGTAATTCAGATCCATTTGAACTTTGTTCATTTTCTCTCTCTCCCCCCTCTTTATTGCTCTCTTCCTAGGCATAGAACAGAAGGAAATTATATTTTGGCTCTGGAGAAGAAGTGTGTTTGCACATTTAAAGACCCTGGAGCCTCGCTAACTGTGATCATAATGTTCACTACAGTTAAGTGCTAAACCATACCTCTTGTAAGCAGACATTTCTTATCTGGCTTATTCTTTCATCTTTTCCTTCCACCCATTTACTACAACTAATGACCCGCTTATTTACTGCCAAAGAAAAAAGATTGCCTTGGTACCTCTTTGTTCTGGGGAAACAACAGGGCTCAGGGAGCCAAATAGTAGTCAGGCGAGACAGGGTCAATGAACACGATCGTGTCTTTGCCTTTTCTTACCTTTGAGATCTTAAACATTATTCATCCATCCATTCATTCATTTAATCGGTCCCTCTGAACTTAGCTAATAGCACCAGAAGAGTAGTTATGAGGAATAGCTAAGTAATATGAAAGAGTTTTGCCAACTAAAATGCATATTTAATAATTCTTTTAGAAACTAAAACATCATATATAACTTATTCGCTAAATCAGATTTCCTATGGATTATTAAAATTCCTATGGATTATTTAAAAAAACAGACTTTTTTCTTCCTATTCATTAAACTGTAATAGGTGACCCAAGAAAGTACAAATTTCCATAGTACTGGGAAATTTGAGAGTCAAACCTCTTCAATAATTGATGAGAACCAAAGAGAATCTCAAATTACGCAAAGATTGCCAATAACATATTGTCAACGTTATATGTCTCTCCTAGTTGATCAGTAGTCTATCATTGCTTTTGTTTTTGGTTTTTTTTAAAGGCACCTAAAATGTATTTACTAATAAAAACAACCAACATTCTGCTTTTACTTTTATTGGAATTTATCTTAGGCTGAATTTGCTCCTGGGCTAAAAGTTTCTGTTTCCTCAGTTTCTTCTGGGATATCTTTTTCCTCTGTGCAATCTCCTCTTCTGGTTTCAGAACAATCTGCCCTTTTTTAGTAAGGATCATCTCAGTGTGGCAGGGAGAACTCATGTAGGGTCAGTCTGCCCATGAGCTTGGTAAGTTCTGCACCTCATCTTGGAGCTTTGTTCACCTGGGTATCCTTAGTAACCAGAGAATCTACAGTCCAGTATCACTCTGCATTTTTAGATTAGTGTCTATTGTGCTTCCTTGCCACACTAGCATATGAGTAGCAGAGTACAGAGAACATATCTCTTTGACTCCTTCCTGGTCCTGTTGACATCCATTAATGTAAGAGTCAAAAACTTCAAAATAATCACAGTATCAAAATTTGTTCATTGCTTTTCACTGACTTTATGATTCCTAGATTTGAATCATGACACCACACGTTGGATATTTCCAGCAGGCAGGACTTTAACAATGCCTCTTTCACAGCTGCAATATAATGAGTCATAAGAAATACATAGTTGGTCATATGAATGCGTATTTCCTGGGTATGTTTGATCTTTATCCACAATTCCTGAAAACACTGCAGAGTCTTAAAGGTGAAATGGGTGTCTTGTCATGTTAATGAGAGACTTTTGGATCACACCCAAGGTGGGGGCTGGAAGTTGACTCAGCCAATGGCCAATAATTTAGCCAATCATGACTATGCAATGAAGCCCTCACCAAAACTCCTGAGAAGAGCTTACTGCTGTCTTGGATCCTGCTTCTGTGTTGGAGAGAGCTTCCACGCTGGGGGAACCAGAACGTTCCCATGTGCCACTGAGCCCTGGTCCCAAGCTCCACAAGGATTAGAAGTTCCTTTATTTAGGACCTTGCCCTGAATATCTCTTCATCTGGCAATTAACTTGTATCCTTTACAGTATCCTTTCTTAAAATGGTAAACATAAGTGTTTTTCCTGAGTTTTGTGAGCCACCCTAGCAAATTAATCAAATGTAAAGGGGAGGTCTTTTGAACCTCCAATGTGTAGCCAGTTGGGCAGAAGCACAGGTATCTGCCTGGAGCTTGTGACTGGCGCCTGGAGTTGGGGGTGGAGGGCAGTCTTGTAGGACAGAGCCCTTAACCTGGGAAGCCTGGTGCTGTCTGCGGCAGATAGTGTCAGAACTGAGTTGAGTTTTTGGACACCCTGCTGGTGTTCGAGAATTGCTTGGTGTTATTCCCCCCCTCCCCCGACAAACATTGGAATCAGGTCCAAGGACTCAAAATTAGTTATACTATTGTTACTGTTGCATAACATTATTTTTGTTTATATATGTAGAAAAAAAACAATAACACAACAGTCAATCCATTTCTATTGATGTCTGAGAGACCCTCATAATTCTGGCCAGACATGCATGTGAAAAACAGGATCTCTATTCCTTCAATGAGTATTTTTGAACATCTCTTTTATGCCAATGAATACATGAGAAGGAAGACCCTGGGAGAACATCAAGCTCAAATAGCTCATTTTAAAATAAGAGAAATGAGATCCAAGAGCTGAAGAGATTTTTCCAAAATTACACAACTTTCTAATTAAACAGAGTCAACCTAGGACCTTAGTCTGTATCCAGGATAGAGTACTATGGCAGAGAAAGAAGCTTCCAGGAGGTATAAGCTCCCTAAGAAAATAAAACAAATTTTGGAAAAAAGATAGTATTTTAAGATAAGTCTACAAAATATAGTATGATTAAGCATTTGGCAATCTTTTGTGATTTCCAAGAAATTGCTACTGAAAGCAGAAAAACATAACAATGTACAAGAAACATCAAAGGCAAGACTATCAATTTAATCTCCTTTCTGAGTAAAAGACTCTATATGCCCCATGTAAACTGCTCATAAGATGTTTTAGATCAATCAGAGCAAAACCCAGCACTAAACAGTCAGAGCAAAACCCAGTGCTAAATTCTAGAAATAGATGAAGAGCTTGGTGTATCTTGGGTCAGATTCTATTTTCAATTACATGAAGAGTTAAACTGATGCTGACATATTTCTGTTCTAATGCTCCCTTTGCTTTTGCCACATTTTAGTTTGAAAATGTATAATCTTAAGAATAAAAGAATGATAGAAACAGGGCTGATGGAGTTTTAATCTATATTTTAAATGATTTTACTAGATTTTCTTACCTGATTTTGACACTGTCATATTTCCTGAGCAACAAACATCCAGTTCACAAACACTCAGGATGCTAAAATAGGCTTTTAGACAATCATCTTAAAAATAAACTTTTGGAAGGAAAATTTTTTGTTAGTTGGGGCCTAGTCTTATGTGAAAGGCATGGGAAAGAAAAGGTTTTTTAAAACATGTGTTCACCATTCTAAACAACCAATGGTTCAAAAAGGAAATAAAGAAAATACCTTGAGACAATAGAAGTGGAAACAAAATGGCTCAAAATCTTTGGAATGCAGCAAAAGCATCTCTAAAAGTAAAGTTTATAGTAACAGGCCTACCTTAAAAAACAAGAAAAATATCAAATATATAATCTAACATTATATTTAAAGGAACTAGAAAAACAAGAATAAAAAAGTCCAAAGTTAGTAGAAAGAAGGAAATAATAAAGATCAAAATGGAAATAAATGAAAGACTTAAAAAAATAGCGAAGATCAATGAAACTAAGAGCTGGTTTTTTGGAAAGACAAACAAAATTGATAAGCCTTTAGCCAGACTCATCAAGAATAAAAAGAGAAAGGACTCAAATAAATGAAATCAGAAATGAAAGAGAAGTTTCAAGGACACCATAGGCATACAAAGGATTATAAAAGACTTCTATGAAAAATTATACACCTACAAATTGGACAACCAAGAATAAGTGGATAAAGGTCTATAAACATACAATCTTCCAAGACTGAATCAGGAAGAAATAGATATTTCTAAACATACCAATTACTAGTAATGAAATTGAATCAATAATAAAAAAAAACTCCCAACAAAAAAAATACCAGAACCAGGTGGCTTCATAGGTCAATTCTAGCAAACACTTAAAGAATTTAAAGAAGAGTTAATACCTATCCTTCTCAAACTATTCCAAAAAAATTGAAGAACAAGGAATACATCATTTCTTAAAGCCAGCATTACCCTGATACCAAAATGAGAGAAAGACTCTGCAAAAAAAGAAAATTACAGGCCAATATCTTTGATGAACAGAGAAGTAAAAATCTCAAAAAATATTAGCAAACCATGTTCAATAATACATTAAGAAGATCATTCACTACAACTAGGATTTATTCCAGTCATGCAAAGATGGTTCAACATCTGCACATCAATCAATGTGATAAACCAATTAACAAAATGAAGGATAACAATATCTTAATAGATGCAGAAATACATTTGACAGAATTCAACATACCATTCATGATAAAAACATTCTACAAAGTGGGTATAGAGGAAACATACCTTAAAATAATTAAGCTAACATTATACACAATGGTGAAAAGCTGAAAGCCACTTTCTACATAGTGCTAGAAGTCCTAGCCACAGTAATCAGACAAGAAAAACAAATAAAAGGCATCCAAACTGGAAAGGAAGACATGAAACTCCTACAATTTGCAAATGACATGATATTATATGTAGATAATATAATATTACCTAAAGACTCCACCCAAAAGCTATTAGAACAAATGAATTCAGTAAAATTGTAGGGTATGAAATTAATATATGGAAATCTGGCATGGTTCTATATACTAATAACAAAGTAGCAGGAAGGGAAATTATGAAAAAAAATCCCATTTACAATTATATGAAGAAGGATAAAATACCTAGGAATAAATTTAAACCAGGAGGTTAAAGAGGTGTACATGAAAACCATAAGATACTGATGAAAAAATTGAATAAGACACAAATAAATGGAAAGATACACTGTATATGGATTAAAGAATTAATATTGTTAAAATGTTTATAATACCTAAAGTGATCTACAGATTCAATGCAATCCCTATCAAAATACAAATAGCACTTTTCACAGAAGAATAAATAATCCTAAAATATGTATGGAACCATAAAAGATCCCAAATAGCCAAAGCAATCTTGAGAAAGAAGAATAAAGTGGGAGGTATCATAATCCTAGATTTCAAATGTATGATAATAATCAAAACAGTGTGTACTGGCACAAAAATAGGCACATAGATCAATGGAACAGAATAAAGAACCCAGATATAAGCCCACACTTATATGATCAGTTAATCTACTGCAAAAGAGAGAAGAATATACAATGGGGAAAAGGTAGTGTCTTTAATAAATGCTGTAGGGAAAACTAGAGCTACATGCAAAAGAATACAACTGGACCAGTTTTTTATGCCACCTCACAAAAAGAAATTCAAAGTAGATTAAAGACCTGAAACCATAAAAGTCCGAAAAAAAAAAAAAACAAAATAGAGGCAGTAAGCTTTTAGACATCAGTATTGGCAATGTTTTTCTGGATCTCTTTCCTCAGGCAAGGGCAACAAAAGAAAAACTAAACAATTAAAACTACATAAAACTATAGATTTGTACAGACAAGGAAACTATCAACAAAAGGCAGCCTTGAATAGGAGGAGACATTTGTAAATAATATATCTGATGAGGAGCTAATATAAAAAATATGCAAAGAACTCAGACAACACACATATATACACACACACACACAATCAAATTAAAAAATAAATAGAGGACCTGCATAGACATTTTTCCAAAGAAGAGACAGAAGGCCATCAGACACATGGAAAGATGCTCAACATCACTAATCATCAGGGAAATACAAATCAAAATCACAATGAATCACTGCACACCAGTGAGAATGGTTAGTATCAAAAAGAAAAGAAGTAGCAAGTGTCAGTGAGAATGTGGAGAAAAGAGAACCCTCATGCACTGTTGTTGGGAATGAAAATTAGAGCGGCCACTATTTGAAAACAGTATGGCAATTTCTAAAAAAATTGAAGGTACAAATACCACACAACCCAGTAATCCCACTTCCAGATATTATACCTAAGGCAAGTGAAAACAAGAATTCAAAAAGACAAATGCACACCCATTTTTACTGTAGCATTGTTCACAATAGCCAAGATATGGAAGCAATCTAAGTATCCATCAATAGATGAATGGATAAAGATTATATATATGCAATGGAATATTACTCAGCCATAAAAAGAATGAAGTCTTGCCAGTTGTGACAACATGGATTGACCAAGAGACTATTACTCTAAATAAGTCAGACAGAGAAAGACAAATACCATATGATTTCACTTATATATGGGATCTAAAAAAATAAAATATACAATCAAACAAAAAGTCAGAAATAGACTCATAAATAAAGATAACAAAGTTGTGGTTGGCAGAGGTGAGGGGGTTGGCGATATTGGCAATATAGATGAAGGTGATTAAGAGGTACAAAATTTTAGTTATAAAACAAAGGAGTTACAGGGATGAAAAAGACAACATAGGGAATATAGTCAATAATACTGTAATAACTTTTTATGGTGATAGATGGTAACTACACCTATCTCAGTAAGAATTTTGTAATGTACATAAATGTCAAATCACTATGTTGTATATTAGAAACTAATATAATTTGGTATGACAAGTATATTTCATTAAAAATTATTTACCATTGGCTGATTTTCAGTTTGCTGTGCAATATGGCAGGCAGCTAAGTGCATAAGACTTTTGAGACTTAGTCTTATGTGACTAGACATATGTGAGACCAGTAAGGACTTTTGAAGATAATATATTATAAAGTCTTTTGTTTTTACTTCATTTCTAGTTTGTCACTTCTGTCTAACCCTTCTATTTAAACACTGTGATAATACTGATTCATATACCTTGACTTTAAGAAATTGTCAAGCTGCCCCATGTTGTTTCACTGAGACAAATATATTACCACATAGAATTTTAGTTGAATGCAGAATCATATCATTGTTATATTCATTTAATAATATAATAGCCCCTTAACTCTCCAGTATTTTGATATTTGTTTTTAATTCATTGATACAGACATTAGGTGTTTTCACTTTAATCCAGTCTTTGAAATAAAGCTCATTAGAGAGCCTTCTTTAGACCCAATGCAATAATTTGATCTATGGCTTCCAACTCCTGGGTTTCTCCAGCTCCTATGCTTCAAACAGTATCATCTGCATTAGCAGTTGTTAAGGTCTAGATTATGTGTGGTGAAAAGTTTAGGCCTACTAGATAACCGTGTAAATAATCTATACTAATTTTCTATACAGAGGCTTAGTGAAAAATGTTTCTATAATAGAAGTTGTGGTTCAGAAATGTCAATAAGGAAAACCACATTTAATTTAATTATAAATTGCCTGGTGAAATAATACATAGCATTATTATTAGAGGCAGAAGGATCGTGTCCTGAAAGCAAGAATGCCTGAGTTGAAACTTATATCAGCTATATACAAGACCATCTTGTGAATTTGGAGATGTCATTTGGCATCTGTGAGTTTTCTTAACTAATGTTAAAAATGACAGTTATAACTCTGATTTCTTTAAAACAGTGTTGTAAAGATCAAATGAGCTGATTGTACACCAAAAAGATCATAAAAATATTTAATTTACTATGCAAAATAAGACATCTAGTAATAAAATGTTTATTAAAAAGTGCAAAACAATGTTTGATTTTCTTTCTTTCACCCTAACTAGAGAAAACTGGAGAGGTTTAGAATAGCTTTGATTCTCTTTACTGGACCATTGCTGCACAACTCAGATTTTAGGTAATTGTTCTTTTTGTCTCTTCTGATTTTAATGAGGCAATATTGTTCATAAGACAGCATGCATATGTCCACCTTAAGAATTCTAATCAGCTTCTGTAATATATGTTAAGGGAAAAAAAAGCACATTAAGTACAGCTTTTTCACTTTACTAATAAAACATTTAATAAATAACTTCTGGGGGAAAATATAGAAAGAGCTAGTCTACCAAAAGTTAAGAATGGCCACCTTGAAGTACAGAAAAACTTAAAAACAGATGAAAAGAAACCAGTGTTGAAAGATAATCAAAGAAAAGCCTCCAGGGAAGTCTTTTCTCCAGTCAAGAAGGATGTACTTAAACCTTACTGAAAAGGGAGAGCAAAGAACTATTAGAATAGTGAGAATTGTTGACTTGAAAGAATATAAGAATGGTGTCAAGGTAGTGAATCAGGCAAAGAAGATGAAGTGGAAAAGCACAAGTGTTCTTAAGGGAGAGAGAAACTGAGAATGCTTAGAAAAAGAGAGAAAGGTAATGAGCTAGCCATCTTCAGACATCCCTGAGGTTACACATTAGAGAAGGAGTTATTTATGTCCATGTTTATCTCTGCCATGAGACTTTCAGCTCCTTAAAGCAAGATACTGTATCTTGTTTATACTTGTGTCTCCCAGAGCAACTAGCTCAGCTCCTTAATTGTAGAAGGTACTCAATAGGTACTGAGTTGAATCTGAATAAAAGTTATCTGTACTGTAGATTAGATGCTGGCTGTGAAACCCATGATAGAAACAAAGGAAGACAAAGCTCAATAAATATATACTGGCTTATTTATTCATTCTACAATTTCTCAGTAAGCATCATGTTCAAGAAAGGCTCTGAGGATAGAACAATAAGTCATGTGTGTTAGGACTCTGATTTTCTTCACAAAAATATAGCCCAGATCTTCCTAGTTTTAGCATTAGAAGAATTTCCAGATGATCAGGAGATAGTTGGACCAGTTGGCCATGACTGTTTCCACTGGCTTGGGCCTTTAAACTGATTGTCATTGAGACAACCATACTGGGGTAAGGGTACAGATCTCCCTTTTAGCACTCTGGCTCAAGCATGTACAAATGATCCTCTCCTGGTTTTCTGTAATGCAGCAAAAATAGTTTATTAAAGATTGAGAGATAACAAAAGGTAAGTAAACGTAAATAATAGCATGAATTTGGATAATCTCGGCTGAAGTTATACCTTGCTACCAAAGCTCATGTGCTCTCCTGGAGAGGAAAAAAAGACAATTAAAAAACAAACAGATCTTCTCTGAGTCCTTCCTTCTTGGCTCCCCATTTGCTACCATACAGTGGATCATGGTAGCCATCTTCAACAGTAATTACTCAAGAGTGCACTAACTCTAAACATTCTGACTTTTGACCATTGGAGATCACATCTCACTTCATGTGAATTTTGGGCTCACCCCTTCAGTAACACTTCCCTTTCTGAGGACTAGCCTCTTTCCTTGGCAATTGTCAACAAGAAACACCTTATTCTTCAGACTGCATTACAGCTCAATAAGCTGAGCATTCTCTCGAGAGATACACACATAAAGTAATAGTATAAGTGGGGAAGTTAATTCTGTACCATGAAGGTGCTATAGTTTCCTCTTTCATTCCTAATTAGGGAATTGGGTTCTGTATTAAAGTAATAAGAATGATATGAAACTGAAAGTTTGTTGATTGTGTCTGGATACCCCACCAAATTCCATATGTATGTTATACAGAGAGGAAAAAAACCCGTGTGTACATAGGTTCAGAATTCAAACCCTAAACACTTTGACGCAAAGCACTCTGTTAAGGGGTGGCATGTGGGTACAAGATAGAGGGGGAAGAGAAGCTACTTTTTTCAATTGTTTCCTATGTGCTAGTATCATTCTAGCAACCTCGGGAATATATCAGTGTATCTTCACACAGCCCTATGAATTCAGCTCATTTTATAGGTATGAAAACAAAACCCGAAGGATCAAAGTGATGAAATCTGTTCATATTTAACTTATTATTATTGTGTTTATTTATTCAGCTTATTATTATTTATTTAAATTAATTATAATTATTATGTCAAACCATATGGAGCTCAGCTTCATGTAGTCACTCAGTGGATAATTACTGTGAATTTATACAGAGCACTGTACATTCTGTGTCCTCAAATTACTTCTACTCTAGAAATGGAGGCATAAAGCACTCCACTAATGAAAAGGTAATTTGTAACTACTGAGATAGCATTTTCAGATGACAATAGTAGGGGGGAAAGCAACCATCCAGCAGTATACAGAACAAATGGCTGGTGAGGATAGAAGCAATGAATGTGTAAAAGTATACTCCCTAGACATGTTGGTTCAGGTTAAAAATTCTCAAGCTCCTTTAAAAATTGGATTTGCTCAGTTATACTGAGTCATTCATTCAGAGACAGCCTGAGGGTAGGGACATTAATTAGAACTGATTGTAGCAGATCCAATCCAACACAGATCTCCACTTTAAAAGGCAGGGCAGGAGGGCATGGGGAACAGTTTCATGTTTCCAGAAAAGAATTGTTCCAGAAAGATCAAAAAGGAAAGGCAATTATGAAGGGAACCTGCATGAAAAGGTAAGAAAAGTACTAAACAGAAAGAGAATGACTGCTCTAAGAAGTAATAAATACTACATCCGGCAATGTGTTAATGTGGCTAAGCACATGGACCTAAACATCAGAAAGACCTGAATTTGGGTCTTGGCTCCCTTGAAGAAAGTTATTTGGTATCTTTGAGCCTCAGGTTTCTCATCTGTAAAATGGCAAAAAATACTACTACCACCTAACCTTATATGGCAGTTGTAAAGACTAAATAAGCAGTGAAACTATAATGTCTGGGACATGTGAGATCTCAGTATTTCCTATTATGATTATTCAGTGATTTAAGGAAATTGTGTCCTTGAATTCGGTGAATAGCTGGTAATGCATTAGTGCCATACTAATTCAATGGAATGCTAAGCAATCAAAGTATATTCTAAACAGCAGTTCTTAACTGGTGTGTCACTCATGGATGGGGGCATTTTGAAGGCTATAAGGGAAGGTTTTTGGACAACACAATTGCAGGGGTTCAAGTGGAGTATGGGGCCCAAAAGGGCTGAAGATGATACATGTCCTGTAATTCTCAGGACAGTCCTTTACATAGAAGGGTGCATGCTCATCATCATATATGATTTTCAAATGTCCCTTCAGACATTGTGTAGGGAAAAACCTGTGTATAATGATTTGAATCTAAAATTGAACTTCATATTACTTAAAACATCAAAGTTTTTCTTTTTCATGGTTTTAAATGACTTTTCTAGGAATGTAGTTATTATGTAAGTGGAGGGAAGAATGTATTTCATTTTGCTTGAAATCATACCATGGGTAATTCACCATTTTAGCAAAATCATGTCATCCAAGACAGTGTTATTTTATGACAAACCAACACTTCCATATATCAGCCTGCTTTTGTAGCCACGGCATTTGCATTAAAGCTACATATAGGTACAAACACCAAATTTCATCCTGCCTTCTAATGAAGTCATGTCCTAGCACTTCACTTATTTCATTATAAATTGCTTTGCTTTTAATTATCCTATGTATTATAGCTAATGCATTGTATTGCTTTTTCATAAATTGCTTACATACATAAATTACCTATGTACTTCATCTCAGGACTATAAGAAAGGCATTATAAAATATTTGCTATTAAAACAGAGTGTTGGGTCTGATGAGATTGAGAACCATGCTCTAGGATTATATTTAATGGCAAGGAAATATATTAACAATATAACATCAAGTGAAAAAAAGAAAATTTCAAAGCATTACTTATGTGTTGATCTCATTTCTGTAAACAAACAAAAACCACAAAAACTCACACTCCTTCCCTGAAATATCATATAGAATCACAGTAACCCAAATGAAGAGGCCTCTTCTTATGTGCTCTATAGTTCTGTACCATTTTGATCAAACAATTTGTATGCTTCATTTCAATTGGAGAATTATAGAAATATACTGTTTGAGTTCCCAGGAACCAAATGGGAAAGGAAATATGGGTTCTAATCTTGGCTTTATTATTTAAGCTAAATCCTTTAATTTTAATAGGTGTGTTTCTTTATCTGAAAAACCTGAGGCCTAAGATATGTTATTAATAACAGAAAATTTCCAGCTTTCTCGTTCTACAATTATAGAGGTAGGTAGTGTTTCCCCAAGTATGATCCATAGAACATTAATACAATAGGACATTCATGGGTGTTAAGTAAATAGAGTATTGTGGCCAGTATAAATGAGAAAATGCTGGGTTAAACGAAGTCAAACATGTTTCTTTAAGTAAGACTTTTCAATTTTCTTGTTAAGCTCAAAAGTTTTCAAAAAAAGAACAGTGTGTAGCATTTCCTGTATATATTTTGCCACAGAATCGCCTCTCTCCCTATACCCTGAGACTCTCATGGGAGTAATGTTCTGCATAGCAGGTGTTGAGACACACTAATATAAGATGATATACATTTTAGTATAGTATTTTAGCAAAGTTTCTATTTCCAAAGGACTGGAAAAAAATTACTAATTTTCAGGCCTTGTAACAAGTGGTGAGGAAAATAGTTTTGTATAATGATTCTCTCAAATCACATCATGTATCGGAATCCTAACTTGTAAGTTTAGGTTGACAGAAAGGAGGAACTGAAAAGGTTAACACAAACTACAATGTGTTAAAGCAACGGTCATTTTAGAACTAAAGAGTGAAACAGAGGCTCTCTTCACATTAATAAATTATTTTATTTCATAAGCTCCGTTCCCCAATAATACGTTGGTTGGTCTCTTCAGTTCAAATAGTTAAATCTGAAAGTTGCTTATAGAAAGATAACACAATATAGATACTGAGCACAGCATAGTTATAGAAAGAATGTAATATATATATGGAATATAAATAGGATGAAATGAGGTGATTTTAAAGATTATAAATATTGTGTTTTCCTGGTAACTGGGGGGATTGGACCACCAATATGGATAAGCTAAATAAGAAAGTGAAGTGTAATTCTGGAAAGAACACAAATAACAAGATTATCTCTGTTGCAGAAGAAAGCATAATTTTTTAACCTAAAGATTATTTTTAAAGGTCAGCTGGTGGAAGTTCAATGAATTTGTTTTGTGTAGGTGTATCAACAGTTGGTATTAGTTAAAAAACAAAACAAAACAAAAACTTAATACTTGACATTTAGAGTTATGTTATTCTAGATTATACAAGTCTCAAATTTCAAAATGTAAATTATTTAATGAGTAGAATATCTGTTGCAAAATTTTGACATCTAGTTTATTTGCCTTGCCATGCAGTGGACTTCTGGGCTATGGTTTCCCACACAAGATGATATATGAAAATTAATTTTAATAACAAACCAAATAAAACTTTACCATCAAAATAAAAACAAAACAAAACAGTCGGATAATGGATTCTAAAACCAAATTAAGGCTCAACTAATGTATAAAGTCCTTAAGGGCAAAAACAATACTAAAGTCTGTATTTACCAAACAGTTGTTAAGTCTCTACATGCAAAAGTCATTGAGCTATACTTCTTACAGGGAGGGAGGAACTGTTATCAATCTAATCCAGGGTCCAAATTCAGTATCATTTATTGTGAGTCAACCAGATAATAGTGTCTTCTGATGAGAGGCAATGTGATATACAGAGCATACCTCTGCTGTATCCTAGCCAAAAAATGAGTAATTTGAATCCTTTAATCCTTTAGATATAGGAGCCAGTTTACAGAAAATGCAGGGGACAGTGGAAAAAACCAAACGGTAACACAAGGCAGCAATTAGACAAACCACAAAGTGTGACATTCTCCAGAACATTTGTCCTGGTTCCTTCAGCAAGTCAGGGTCATACAAAAGGAACAGTCTAAAATGAAGAGAGGCTTAGCCATATTAACTGGGTGCAATGTGTGGTCCTGGATTGGAGACTGGTATGGGCAAACCAGCTTTAAAGGATGTTTTTGTGTCATTAAGTAATTTTAAAAACTCTATTCTGTGTGTTACATAAAAGAAACATTTACTAAGATAGGTGGACATCATTGGTTGAGAAAAAGAGGTTGTAGAACAGTATATATAGTATGAATTCATTTATTTTTAGAAAAGAGAGAGAACCAGAAAAATATGCCTCATTAAGTTGTTAAATGTAGTGGAAATGTAATGTTTTTTATTTTTGTCTGTATTTTCTATAATGCAAATTAATTAATAAAGGGTTGTTAACAACAAAAACAGCTCTCAAGGAAATGACAGTTTCCCTATGACTTCCCTTATTAGGAAAGGAATATGACAAAAGCCAAGTTTTGTGGTGTCTTGATTCTAAAGTGAATGCTAGAACATTCAGTCTCCTGCAAAATGCTTCTACCTCACCCCAGTCCTCCCTCTATTCCTCTGGGAGTTTTCACAAGTTAAGAGTATACTCTTCTCCTTGTCTCCTAAAGACACACAGAGAAAATGACTTGAGCTCCTCTCTCCACTCTAGGAAATGCTGAACTGGATGGAACCGTTTTCTGTTGGGCCCTTGACTCATTATCACTCCAAGGACAGAGGAGTGGCGAACCAGATGTCCCAGAGCTCAACGTTCGCTAGAGCAGTTTACTGCTGGGTAGGGCTGCTGGGTCTAAAGTGCAACTCTGCCCTTTCTTTTTCACATCAGATGGAGCAGACTGTATTTTAAGCTCCAACATGTTAGCTGAACATCTGGGCAGAGTCTCCTCAGCACCACCCACCATGAGGACATGGTCTGTCATCTGCTCTCTATTCCATTTGTAGCTGCCTGTCTACCATTCTCTCTCTTTCTGTTCCCACCTCTCA
The DNA here is from genome assembly GCF_040802235.1 of Manis javanica. NCBI lineage: Eukaryota > Metazoa > Chordata > Mammalia > Pholidota > Manidae > Manis > Manis javanica. Next base: position 111,447,672 of record NC_133160.1, read on the forward strand.
TGTGCAATGGGGTAAGTCAGCCAACCAGCCATTTTCATTTCTGTGGGAAGGAATACCTCACTTTGGCCTCAGCTCAATAGTATAACTAAGTTCAACAGTCTCTTCAGCACAGTATGGTACATATTTTTTGAGGCTCTACTAAATTTCCTTTGTGGACAGAAAAAATCCCAGAAAAATGTGTTTGGTTTATCAAAAAAATATAAAACTGCTTCAGATAGAAATTCTAGAGCATAAAATATCTATCCTCACAATATTTTCATAAAATTATGTTTTTATGCATGTTTTCAGAATAACATGCCAGGTAGTGAAGTGTTGATAAAATGTACACTATCTCTCTACCTCTTTGTTTCTTTATGCATTCTTCTCTTGAGACACCAGTGGATACAGTACAACAGCCAGGCTACATCTACATCTGCGATAACTCAACATCACATGAAGGGGGTAAGATACAAGCCGTGGCCAGGTGGGACCTGAATGCTTCCCCACCCCAGAACCTAGCAGGAAGAAAGGAGTTGGAATGGGGAGGGAGCAAAAGCCCAGGACTGCTAAACAACTAGGTCTAGAAATCTGCACCCGGAGTGCAGACACATGGTGCACAGGGTGCTGGATATTAGAGACACGGAAAAGCAAAACCTGCAGGCAGGTCCCCGAAAACAGTGCCCCTGAGACAAAAGAAAAGAGAGTGCTTTTTACAAGTCTTAAAGAGACAGGGACCCCACAGCTGAATGAAGTTGTCCTGGCACAATTAGCCAGCAGCTGGGATTCACGGGGAACTTTAGGCACCCTAACCCCCAGGCAGCAGCGTAGCTCTGAAGCCCCTAATGGCAATAAGCAGCTATCCAGTCATTCTCCCAACTGGCGTGGACCCCGACACACCGGCCCAGCAGTGGGAGAGTGGCAGCGCACGCCAGGAGCGGAGGCGCCACAGGGGCCCAGGAGAGGCCCACGCAAGACCACGGTGATGGCGACCAAGCAGCCCGGGAGTGGCCCATAGGAGCCAGTGGTGGTGGTGGAAGAGCAGCCCAGGAGCACCAGCGCCCCCAGCAGCTGCCCGAAATCCCAGCCCGACACACAGTCACCCAGGCCAGACCCAAAGGCTGCTGTTGGTATACAGTTGCCCGGCAGGGGTGCCACATCATGGGAAAGTGCACCTGGAGTGCCTGACACTCCCCACAGGGCTCTGAGCTGCTCTGATGGAGACCGTGCCCACAGCAGCTTAGGGGATTAACTCAGTGGCTGCTCCAGGAGTGTGGGTAACTGACACAGGCAGCGGAGGAGGGCAAGGTGTCCAGCAAGCAGGAAAGGACTTTCTTCTCCCAGCTGACACACCAGCTAAAAGCCTACAGCCACCGCTATCACCATGAAAAGGTAGAAGAATTTAGTCCAGTCCAAAATAGTCCAGACAACCCCTGAGAGAGAACCTGTGGAGATAGACCAAACTAGTCTCCCTGAAAAAGAATTCAAAATAAAAATCATAAACATGCTGATGGATCTGCAGAGAAATATGCAAGAGCTAAAGGAGCAAGTACAGAGGGAGACTACAGAAATAAAACAATCTCTGGAAGGACTTAAAAGGAGAATGGATAAGATGCAAAAGGCCATTAATGGAATAGAAACCAGAGAACAGGAATGCATAGAAGCTGATGCAGAGAGAGATAAAAGGATCTCCAGAAATGAAACAATATTAAGAGAACTGTGTGACCAATCCAAAAGGAACAATATCCGCATCATAGGGATACCAGAAGAAGAAGAAGAGAGAAAAAGGGATAGAAAGTGTCTTTGAAGAAATAATTGCTGAAAACTTCCCCAAACTGGGAGAGGAAATAGTTGCTCAGACTACGGAGGCACACAGAACTCTGAACGGAAGGGTCCCAAAGAGTACAACATCAAGACACATAATGATTAAAATGGCAAACATCAAGGACAAGGACAGAGTTTTAAAGGCAGCCAGAGAGAGAAAAAACATCACCTACAAAGGAAAACCCATCAGGCTATCATCAGACTTCTCAACAGAAACTTTACAGGCCAGAAGAGAATGGCATAATATATTTAATGCAATTAAACAGAAGGGCCTTGAACCAAGGATACTGTATCCAGCACGATTATCATTTAAATATTAAGGAGGGATTAAACAATTCTCAGACAAGCAAAAGTTGAGGGAATTTGCCTCCCACAAACCACCTCTACAGGGTATTTTAGAGGGACTGCTCTAGATGGGAGCACTCCTAAAGAGAGCACAGAACAAAACACCCAACATGAAGAATGGAGGAGGAGGAATAAGAAAGGAGAGAAATAAAGAATCACCAGACAGTGTTTATAATTGCTCAATAAGCGAGTTAAGTTAGACAGTATGATACAAAATAAATGAACCTTGAACTTTCAGTAACCATGAATCTAAAGCCTGCAATGGCAAAAAGTACATATCTTTCAATAATCACCCTAAATGTAAATGGACTGAATGCACCAATCAAAAGACACAGAGTAATAGAATGGATAAAAAAGCAAGACCCATCTATATGCTGCTTACAAGAAACTCACCTCAAACCCAAAGACATGCACAGACTGAAAGTCAAGGGATGGAAAAAGATATTTCATGCAAACAACAGGGAGAAAAAGAGCAGGTGTTGCAGTACTAGTATCAGACAAAATAGACTTCAAAACAAAGACAGTAACAAGAGATAAAGAAGAACATTACATAATGATAAAGGGCTCAGTCCAACAATAGGATATAACCATTATAAATACATATGCACCCAACACAGGAGTACCAGCATATGTGAAAAAAATACTAACAGAACTAAAGGGGAAAATAAAATGCAATGCATTCGTTTTAGGAGACTTCAACACGCCACTCACCCCAAAGGATAGATCCACTGGACAGAAAATAAGTAAGGACATGGAGGCATTGAACAACACACTAGAACAGATGGACCAAATAGACATCTATGGAATTCCACATCCAAAAGCAACAGGATACACATTCTTCTCAAGTGCACATGGAACATTCTCCACAATAGACCACATACTAGGCCACAAAAAGAGCTTCAGTAAATTCCAAAAGATTGAAATACTACCAACCAACTTTTCAGACCACAAAGGTATAAAACTAGAAATAAATTGTACAAAGAAAGCAAAAAGGCTCAGAAACACATGGAGGCTTAACAACATGCCCCTAAAAAATCAATGGATCAACGAACAAATTTAAATGGAGATCCAGCAATATATGGAAACAAATAACAACAACAACAACACAAAGCTCCAACTTCTGAGGGACGCAGCAAAAGCAGTCTTAAGAGGAAAGTATATAGCAATCCAGGCATATTTAAAGAAGGAAGAACAATCCCAAATGAATAGTCTAATGTCACAATTATCGAAATTGGAAAAAGAAGAACAAATGAGGCCTAAGGTCAGCAGAAGGAGGGACATAATAAAGATCAAAGAAGAAATAAAGAAAATTGAGAAGAATAAAACAATAGAAAAAATCAATGAAACCAAGAGCTGGTTCTTTGAGAAACTAAACAAAATAGATAAGCCTCTATCCAGACTTAGTAAGAGAAAAAGAGAATCAACACACATCAACAGAATCAGAAACGAGAAAGGAAAAATCACGATGGGCTCCACAGAAATACAAAGAATTTTTAGAGTATACTATGAAAACCTATATGCTAACAAGCTGGAAAACCTAGGAGAAATGGACAACTTCCTAGAAAAATACAACCTTCCAAGACTGACCAAGGAAGAAACAGAAAATCTAAACAGACCAATTACCAGCAACAAAATTGAAGTAGTAATCAAAAAAGTTCCCAAGAACAAAACCCCCAGGCCAGATGGATGTACCTTGAAATTTTATCAGACATACAGAGAAGACATAATACCTATTCTCCTTAAAGTTTTCCAAAAAATAGAAGGCGAGGGAATACTCCCAAACTCATTCTATGAAGTCAACATCACCCTAATACGAAAACCAGGCAAAGACCCCACCAAAAAAGAAACCTACAGACCAATATCCCTGATGAACATACATGCAAAAATACTCAACAAAATATTAGCAAACCGAATTCAAAAATACATCAATAGGATCATACACCATGACCAAGTGGGATTCATCCCAGGGATGCAAGGATGGTACAACATTCGAAAATCCATCAACATCATCCACCACATCACCAAAAAGAAGGACAAAAACCACATGATCATGTCCATAGATGCTGAAAAAGCATTTGACAAAATTCAACATCCATTCATGATAAAAATTCTCAACAAAATGGGTATACAGGGCAAGTACCTCAACAAAATAAAGGCCAGATATGATAAACCTATAGCTAACATCATACTAAACAGCGAGAAACTGAAAGCTTTTCCTCTGAGATTGGGAACAAGACAGGATGCCCATCTCCCCACTGTTATTCAACATAGTACTGGAGGTCCTAGCCACGGCAATTAGACAAAACAAAGAAATACAAGGAATCCAGATTGGTAAAGAAGAAGTTAAACTGTCACTATTTGCAGATAACATGATATTGTACATAAAAAACCCTAAAGACTCCACTCCAAAACTACTAGAACTGATATCGGAATACAGCAAATTTGCAGGATACAAAATTAACACACAGAAATCTGTTGCTTTCCTATACACTAACAATGAACAAATAGAAAGAGAAATCAGGAGAACAATCCCATTCACAATAGCATCAAAAAGAATAAAATACCTAGGAATAAACCTAACCAAGGAAGTGAAAGACCTATACCCTGAAAACTACAAGACACTCTTAAGAGAAATTAAAGAGGACACTAACAAATGGAAACTCATCCCATGCTCCTGGCTAGGAAGAATTACTATCGTCAAAATGGCCATGCTGCCGAAAGCAATATACAGATTCGATGCAGTCCCTATCAAATTGCCAACAACATTCTCCAATGAACAGGAACAAATAGTTCAAAAATTCATATGAAACCACCAAAGATCCTGAATAGCCAAAGCAATCCTGAGAAGGAAGAATAAAGTGGGAGGGATCTTGTTTCCCAACTTCAAGATCTAATGCAAAGCCATAGTAATCAAGACAATTTGGTACTGGCACAAGAACAGAGCCACATACCAGTGGAACAGACTAGAGACTCCAGACATTAACCCAAACATATATGGTCTATTAATATATGATAAAGGAGCCATGGACATACAATGGAGAAATGACAGTCTCTTCAACACATGGTGCTGGCAAAACTGGACAGCTACATGTAGGAGAATGAAGCTGGATCACTGTCTAACCCCATACACAAAAGTAAATTCAAAGTGGATCAAAGACTTGAATGTAATTTTTGAAACCATAAAACGCTTAGAAAAAAACATAGGCAAAAATCTCTTGGACATAAACATGAGTGACTTTTTCATGCGTTTATCCCCCCGGGCAAGGGAAACAAAAGCAAAAATGAACAAGTGGAACTACATCAAGCTGAAAAGCTTCTGTACAGCAAAGGACACCATCAATTGAACAAAAAGGTACCCTACAGTATGGGAGAATATATTCATAAATGACAGTCCGATAAAGGGTTGACATCCAAAATATATAAAGAGCTTATGCACCTCAACAAACAAAAAACAAATAGTCCAATTAAAAAATGGGTAGAGAAGCTGAATAGACAGTTCTCTAAAGAAGAAATTCAGATGGCCAACAGACACATTAAAAGATGCTCCACATCGCTAGTCATCAGAGAAATGCAAATTAAAACCACAATGAGATATCCTCTCACACCAGTAAGGATCACCACCATCCAAAAGACAAACAACAACAAATGTTGGTGAGGTTGTGTAGAAAGGGAAACCCTTCTACACTGTTGGTGGGAATGTAAATTAGTTCAACCATTGTGGAAAGCAGTATGGAGGTTCCTCAAAATGCTTAAAATAGAAACACCATTTGACCCAGGAATTCCACTTCTAGGAATTTACCCTAAGAATGTAGCAGCCCAGTTTGAAAAAGACAAATGCACCCCTATGTTTATAGCAGCACTATTTACAATAGCCAAGAAATGGAAGCAACCTAAGTGTCCATCAGTAGATGAATGGATAAAGAAGAAGTGGTACATATACACAATGGAATATTATTCAGCCATAAGAAGAAAACAGATCCTACCATTTGCAACAACATGGATGGAGCTAGAGGGTATTATGCTCAGTGAAATAAGCCAGGTGGAGAAAGACAAGTACCAAATGATTTCACTCATATGTGTAGTATAAGAACAAAGAAAAACTGAAGGAACAAATCAGCAGCAGAATCACTGAACCCACGAATGGACTAACAGTTATCAAAGGGAACGGGACTGGGGAGTCTGGGTGGGAAGGGAGGGATAACGGTGGGGAAAAAGAAAGGGGGCATTAAAATTAGCATGTAAAATGTGTGTGGGGGTTATGGGGCGGGCTCTACAACACAGAGAAGACTAGTGATTCTACAGCATCTTACTACACTGATGGACAGTGACTGTGAAGGGGTATGTGAGGGGGGACTTGGTGAAGGTGGGAGCCTTGTAAACATAATGTTATTCGTATAATTGTAGATTAATGATCCCCCCAAAAACATACAATCAAAATAAAAGAAAAATAAATTGAAAGTTTGAACATCTACATTCTTTCAGAAATTTTGAATTTCATGGATATTTCTCATCAATAGAATGTTCCCTATAACAACTGACTAACTTGATTAACAGACTCACATATCAGTGTGAAACCTGGGTTGATATCATACAATTTTCTATGATTTCAATCTGTAGCTCCTGTTTGTTACACAGAATTACAGGGTGCCCTGAAAAACAAGAACTAAAAAAACCCAGAAAAGCATATTCTCCTCAATGCTTCTAACATGAGAACACAGTCACGTTTGATATTTTTGGTAAAGCAATTAATTATATGGGTCAACCCATACATTAGCATATAGTCCTTTTCTTTTCACCAAAAGAGTAAATCAGGCAAAAATATTAGTTTAGTTGATCAGACAATTGTAAATTCTGCACTATTAAAGGAAAGAAGGAAGAAAAAAGATAAGTTAGGTGGGTACATTGGTTCTGGGGAAGTGATTATAGAGTGCTCTCTTAATAAACAAAGCATTATAGCTGATAATGAAGAAATCCATTGCAGGAAGAGAGCCAGAAGAGACATACTTCTTTTAACCATTTATTTGTCTTATTGCAATAATATAATTACAAGACATAATACCACATAAATAACATTTTTGTTATTTACTACTTCTCATAATATTTTCACTTTGTTATCTTCCCCCTAAAGTTGTTTAGGGTATGTAATATCCTGTTTTAATTCCCTTGTTTTTGATGGATGAGGAAACTGAAAAATGAAAATCCTGGCAAACTGCCAAAGGTAGCAAAACTATTTCCTGACAGAATTGGAAGTGGAATTTATCTCTCTAGCCTCCCTCTTCAGTGCAAACAGATCTATGCATTTCCACAATTTTTTTCAGGCTATGGTTACCTGGAAATTACTTGTGTATAGATTTCTTGAATTAAGCACATACTTTAAGTACTTTCTACTGTGGTTATGTCTTTTAATTATGTCAATACATTTTTTTAAAATTTTGGTATCATTAATCTACAATTACATGAGGAATATTATGTTTACTGGACTCCCCCCATCACCAAGTTCCCCCCACATACCCCATTACAGTCACTGTCCATCAGTGTAGTAAGATGCTGTAAAATCACCACTTGTCTTCTCTGTGTTGTACAGCCCTCCCTGTGCCTCCCCCCACATTCTATATGCTAATCATAATGGCCCGTTTCTTTCCCCCCACCTTCCCATCCATTGTCCCCAGTCCCTTTCCCTTTGGTAACTGTTAGTCCATTCTTAGGTTCTGTGAGTCTTCTGTTTTGCTCCTTCAGTTTTTCTTTGTTCTTACACTCCACATATGAGTGAAATCATTTGATACTTGTTTTTCCCTGTGTGACTTATTTCACTGAGCATAATACCCTCTAGCTCCATCCATGTTATTGCAAACAGTAGGATTTATTTTCTTCTCATAGCTGAATAATATTCCATTATGTATATGTACCACTTCTTCTTTATTCATTCATCTACTGATGGACACTTAGGTTGCTTCCATTTCTTGGCTATTATGAATAGTGCTGCTATAAACATAGGGGTGCATATGTCTTTTTCAAACTGGGCTGCTGCATTCTTAGGGTAAATTCCTAGGAGTGGAATTCTGGGTCAAATGGTATTTCTATTTTGAGTTTTTTGAGGAACCTCCATACTGCTTTCCACAGTGGTTGAACTAATTTACAACCCCTTCTCCACATTCTCGCCAACATTTGTTGTTGTTTGTCTTTTGGATGGTGGTGATCCTTACTGGTGTGAGGTGATATCTCATTGTTGTTTTAATTTGCATTTCTCTGATGACTAGTGATGTGGAACATCTTTACATGCGTCTGTTGGTCATCTGAATTTCTTCTTTGGCGAACTGTCTGTTCAGCTTCTGTGACCATTTTTTGATTGTATTATTTGCTTTTTCTTTGTTGAGGTGCATGAGCTCTTTATATATTTTGGATGTCAACCCTTTATCGGATCTGTCATTTATGAATATATTCTCCCATCCTGTAGGATACCTTTTTGTTCTATTGGTGGTGTCTTTTGCTCTACAGGTGCTTTTCAATTTGATGTACTCCCACTTGTTCATTTTTACTTTTGTTTCCCTTACCCGGGGCGATATGTTCATGAAGAACTCGTTCATGTTTATGCCCAAGAGATTTTTGCCTATATTTTTTTGTAAGAGTTTTCAATGCTTTTTTACTTCTGATAAAATCTTATAGAAGAAAGTGCTCCTTGAATTAGCTGTTCCATGAAGGTGTCTCTGAAAAATTCACAATGTTAATATAATTTAGTACAAGCCTGCATACATTATTAATTTAGTCAAGGAACATTGTTTATTAATGTTAGAGTCAACAGTTATTTTTTCTCTTGTTTTCATGCCAACCCTGCAAGTACCGAAGTTAAGCAGTTTGGCTGGGATCATGTAGTAAGTGGAAGAGCCAGAATTTGTACCTAGATCTGCCTTACTCCAAAAGCTGTAGGATTTCCACTACACCAACTTTACAATTCAGTGTCCCTTTTCTCAAAGTGCTGTTGTTGTTCAGATGGGGAGGAAAATATATCTTGTTGCTGAGCAGGGGCACCAAGTAATGCTACATGAAGGCAGGAGCATTGACGTTAGTGCTTGAAAGTTGTACTTGTTTTCATTGTGTAGAGATAGAAAGTTGAGGAGTGGAAGCCAAGTACAATGTGAACCAAGGTACAGAATGAGAAAGTGAGGACATAGATACAGAATAAGTTTGAGTGGAACCTAGGGTGAATGAAGGAGAATGTGGTCAGTTTTGGAAAGGTATTTGAGTCTGAGTTCTAAAGATCCTTGAATAAAAAGCATTTACGAATAACCACTGACTTAGAAATATAGTACGAATATAAAATAAACAGTCCTAAAATTTCAATGGTATCAGGCTTAGGAGAATGACCCTTTTCTTAAGAGGATTTTTTAAAAATTTATAGCGAGTGAGAGAATATTCCTACATGACAACTCAGAATTTAAATACACACAGTATTTGGGATACCAAAACCAAACTCTACAGACCTTTCAGATGCACACACACACACACAGAGGGGGAGAGAAAGAGAGCGAGAGCGAGAGTGAGGGTGGGTGCGGGGAACAGAGGGATATTATTGATATTATTGGTTTGGTTTCTAAAAACAGACCATGAAAGTTTTGTTGAAAGTGTTTTAATTTAGATAACCATGATTATGAGTTTACTTTTCTAGAGTTAAAATTTTAGTTATGACTCTCAGTACAATGCCTTAACTCTGTTTTTGGGCTCATCCACCACCCATTGTTGAAGTGATGGATTATACATATGCTGTACCTATGCTGAGGCTACCACGTACATTTATTTCTGGTGGTAGTGTGTTTAACTGAATCACTGTTTCTTAGCTTCCCTTTCAGCTAGTTGTATCCTGTCACTAAGTTTTGGCCAATGAAATCTAAGCAAATATTTTTTGGGTGGGCCTTCAAGGAAAGTGCTTAGAGATGAGGGTTATTTTTGTCCTGCCAGGAAAATGCATGGATAGCTGTAATCTCAGTGTCTATACTATCTCAGATAACTTCTTTGGTGCCTTTGAGTAGAATAGAAAGAAGCATCCATCCTTGCAGATGAACTGAAAAAGTTCCTTCTCTGCACAGCTGCAGTCCCTCACAGTACATGGCCCCACTTACTTCTTGGCCAGGTGCCTTTGCAATAAAGAAACTGCACAACCATACGAAGTGGCCCTGACAGACATACTGGAGTAAGAGGCAGGAAATGAAGCCATGTCCTAAGGACAACAAAGACGAAGAGTGAAGAGGACAGATCCCTGCTACAAATGAATGTGCCACATTCAGCCCTGAATTGACTACAAGGACCTCTTTTATGGGAGAGGACAAAAAAATTTAAGTTTCTGTTATTTCTGATTTGTTTTACTAGCAGCTAATTGCTAGTAACTGAAGACCACGTGGTGTGGTTTGAAAAGTGCTACCATTGATTAATGAATTGGTTAATTAATTAAGCAAACCTTTCTTGGTCTTTATGTATCAGACACTCTGTGGTGTGCTAGGGACAAAACCAGAGCTTAAAATCTCGGATGTGAAAGACAGTTGTGTACTTACATATATAATTATAGAATACTGTGATACAGTTATTTGTTTTGCATATTGTACTGAGACATCTGGCCGAGAGGTGTAGGCTGCGCTTTGATAGACTGCATTCACCCAGAGGGGGAATTTTTTCTAGTTCATACCCACAAATGAAACGCCTCTTTTTAAAGACCGTTCAACCAATGATAATGCCTTATTGTAGTTTAGTTCAGTGATTTCCAAACTTGTTTTAGCAGCAGTTAGCCTTCTTTGAAAGAATTCTCATGTGCAAATACAATGTTCTGGTTGTAGAGGTCTAAATTGTATTTGTTTAGGTGTAGAATTTACTTGTTAACTTCACCGCATTTATTAATACAGGTAGACACAGTGTGATAACTAAATACACAGTAAGGCTTCATGGGAGAAGGGATGTTTGAGCTAGATCTTGAAGGATATTTCAAGAGGAGGAAAAATGGGAAAGAGCACATGAAGCCAAGGAAACAGTGTGCAGAGATATCTAAAAGAGCATGTCCTGTTACAAAAATAACCAGTAGTTCATGAAAGACAAGGGTGAGAAAGACAGGTTGATGGTTAATGGCTAGAGGTGGTGGTGCTAAGACAGAGGCAGATCATTAGGGAATATATAATGCTTGTGAGATTAGGTTTTAATTTATAAATTGTGGGAAGTTAAAAGATTTTAAAGAGCAAAGTGATATGAATAGGATGTTTGAGAAGGATGTTAGGATTATACTTAGTAGGGATACATTAATAGACAAAATGCAAAAACTCAGGCAAGTGGTAATGCACTGACTTGACATTATCTGTGCATTGGATGGGAGGAATAGATTAATGAAAATATTTAGTAGGTCAAATTGGTAGATTGTGGTGAGGATGGAAAAGCAAAAGTTAAGGATGATTCCTAGGATTCTGTACTGGGTGACCATTCATTTGATTTCATGACTATTAGCTTGGTGGTTCCATTTTTAATGAGAAAGGGTCATACAAGGCCAGGAATAGATTTTGAAGGAAACACAAAGAGCTCACTTTTACACATACTGGTCATGAAATGTGTGCAGACTGTCCAAGTGGAGATATCCAGGAGGAAACAGACAATGCAGATCTGAAAGTGTGGTGAGAACTCTGAATTGAAGACGAGATTTGGGAGTTAAAGGACTAAAGATGTAGTTACAACTTGTATAGCTAATCATCTGAGATATAAAGAGTATGTTTGGGTCTGGTATGAAAAACATGTGAGAAGTTCAAAGAGGAAAAGGGATCTATTGTGGCCTCTATGCTGCCAAAATCTTCCCATTAAGTGGTCAGTGTGTAAAAGTGACATTGTTGTTTTTTTTTTTTTAGGTTAAGGCCATATCTCTAGGTAATTGTCTCTTAAAAATACCCCTTAGAGGCATTAAACAGAGAACAGGGTAGTGTCATGAAGACAACCACCAAACTAGGTATCTAGAGATGATTTTCTAACACTGGCTTTGCCAGTGACAGCCTGCGTGATATTTAGCAAGTCACTGCCTTAGGTTTCTCATGTGGAAAATGAGGAAGTAGGGTTCGGTGACCTTCAACATTTGGTAGACTACAATTCAACCTGTAACAGTATCTTCTTATAGTTTAGTTCAGCGATTTTCAATCTTATTTAGCAGCAACTGGCCTTCTTTGAAAGAACCTTCATGAAGAAACACAAAGTATTAGGACGTTTTGGTTGCAGGGGTCTAACTCAAGTTAGCTTAGATGTAGAAGAGAATTTACCAGTTACCAAACAATTCACGATATTGTGACAAGGTACAGCTGGACCCCCTGGGTGACCAGAACCTGAGACTGGTACGCCAGCAGGACTTGTTCTCTACATGTCTAATCTCCGACTTCATTCTGTATAAGGAAGTATATGGTCACTGGCCACTCTCAAGACTTCCTTCCTTCTTTCTTGTCTCAGAATACTACTATGGTGGAAGAGTCCTTCTTCCCTTAGTTCCACCTGAAAACATTCTAGAGAAGAACTCTGCTTGCTTTGCTTGTGTCATATGCCCAAGTTGGGGAACTCTTTTGAGCTGCAGCTGCCAGGAGAACCTCCTGTTTATAGTGGAGGCCAGAACAGTTTCCCCAAAGAAAGGGAGCATTGTTCGCAGAATAATGGAAGTTACCAGGCAGACAAATAGATGATCAATATGTAAAACAGAGGCTTTCTAGTTGAGGTTCCACCTATTCTATCCCCACTAGGTGGCTTCTGAAGCATACTTTGAAGACCCCATAAGCATCCTTGGAGTAGAGCATTAAAATAATTGATTTTAGTGATTGGATAGCATGCCAGGTGCCTTCAAGTCCCTAACAAATTGAAGCACTAGATATTTATTGATGGTGGAGTTGCTTAACTAGAGAATGTCTGGAATAAGGGAAGTACTAGAAAGAGTGATGCCAGTGTTGTTGGGGTTGGTTGGGGTGGAGATTCTCAATCAGGGACATGAAAACAGGGACTGTAGGGAAAAGAGGCAGGTGGGCAGCAAGGTGAGTTTTGCTTACTCGGCCCTTTTATCTAGGACTAATGTATCATATGGTGCACTTTAGTAATGGTGGAAAATGTCAGTCTCTGGCTAAAGTAGTGGTATGGTCTTTGGTGCCATCCACAGTTATTCTAGAGAAAGGAACACTGGGGATGTCGATGAGTAAAGCCACGCTTCTTGAATGAATATACCCATGGTAGATGTTACCTCAAAAAATAATAGAAATATAAAGTAATGGGGATAGAGGGAGACACAAAAAAAGGAATGAGTAAAAGATGGAAGATGGAGAAGAGTGTAGTTCAATAAAACAAAGAATCTGTGACTGGAATAGAGTTTAGACCTCTGTCAGGAGATCTGGGAAATAAAAATTTAAGATTGTCTCTACTAATATTTGTTTAAAAGCTGTATTAATGAATATCAAGTAAATTACATTTAGCTATTTTACTACTATATATTACTGCATAATTTTAATGTGATACTTTCCTTGAGGTCATGTAGTGATTAATATAAAATTGTGCATTGAAATTAGTAACATCAAATTTGACTCTTTTCAAATAGTAATAATGTCCTTAAATAAGAAAAAACTTTAAATCTTTGCCTTTTGAGTAAGCTGTTCAACAGAATTTCAGAACACAAAGGAACATAGCTGTGAGGGGTCTTACAGGTCCACTTCTCATGCTACCAACAGAAAAAACAGGGAGAGAGATTTACTCAGATCAAATATTAATTGCTAATTTGGAAAAGACACAGGTGGGTTGCTAGAACATCAAGGCTTTTTTTAATTGAGAAGGAATAAACAATTCTGTAATAATACAAATAAAAGTGTTTCAGAACAAATTGTACCTACACAGAACTGCTATTAGATCAATTTGGTCAAAAAGACCTTATTTAAGCCAGAGCTTTCAATTGTATAAATTACTTTTCTTTAAAGAGAGATTTTCTTACTGTGTTTTTATTTTTAATCTTAGTAAGAAAGTGTAGTATCTAATAAACATGAAACATTCCCATGAGACCAGCTATCAAAAGCAGGTTACTAGTCTATTGTAACTTTGATCTATTATAAAACTGCTTTTTAAAACTGGCTTCAGTGCTATACTTTCGCGGTAGTTGGGAAAAAGGGAGGGAGCTTTCTCTTTTGTATCAGTGAGGATTTAATTTCTCAGCAGCTATACAGTGCCAACCATTTAATTATTATTTCTCTAATTCACATATCAAATGAGAAAAATAACAGTCTATTTTTTGGATGATATAGTTATACTTGTTAATATATAAAAGTATTCCCTTTCTTTTGTTTTTAGTGAGTCAATCTATTTGCTATGTTCAAGGGAACATCCCTGAGAGTAGAGATTATTTAAACATAACCTGCATCTAATTGACCTTTTTTGAATAATAAGATTCACTACTCTTATCTCTGAATGTTACAAATGCCACAATTTAATGGATTGTCATGCATTTACTATTTAAAATTTAGAGGCCAACGATGAACATCCCTGGTATAAACCTGAGCTTCAGGACCAGTAAACCCTACTGTTGATTAGCACTTAACATCCACAAAGGCTCTCTCCTCTTCCTTCAGCCTTGTCACTACTGCTAGTCAGGCTGTGACAATGGCAGATATATGGCTCAAGTGAAAATGACAGTGCCATTGGCCTTACACTCTTGGGTACTGCTGTGACTATTAATTTTGTGTCACTTTTCATACTTTCATTTCTGGTTTGTTCTGTGAGAATTTCCTGTTTATGTGTCTGCTTCCCCTACGATTGTTGAGCTGCGTAAGAAGTCTGATGCTGAATACAATGTCTGGAAGATACTACCCAGTCTGGACATCTTTGTTTATATGAATAGCTGGAATCTATATACCTATGGGTATTTGGAGAATCTTACCTCTGTAGGGATTTTTCATTGTCTGATTTATATTTTCCAGGTGTTTATTTTCTTCTTTTCTTTGACATCTGGGTAGTATGTCTCTTTGGGGAAGTGTTTGTGTGCCAAGGAGAAATGCTGTGGCAAGATGCCATTGAGGCAGGTTTACTATTCTGGGCCGCTGAAGTAACTTGTTTCTTTGTTGCTTCCAAAGCCAAAGATAATTGTTCATGGTATGTTAGCCTAGACTCAAAAGACAGTTGGCAATGAGTGGGACTTCTTCCAGGATTAAGGCCATTTTGACACCTACTGTAGAAGCTAGTATGGGGGTGGTGTTGGTAGGGAGGGAACTGGAAACCACACAGGTGGAAAACAAAGTAGCCTGCAGGCTTCTCTGTCCTGCAGGGCTTCACTCACTCCCTCCTTCACTCCCGCCCTCCCTCACTTCCTGGTTACAAAGACGAAAGTGGTACAATTGTTTTTTTGCAAGGGTGGACTCAGTATCTGATCAGTTTTGGGGAAATGATGATTTGCATTTTTCCGTACCCTTTTCCCGGGTGAAGGCCTTTTGCATTCAGTAACAGGACCTAAGATTAACTGCAACGAACATAACGTGCTTAGTGTGCTGAAAAACATACCTGCGGGAAGAATATTGAACACTGCTAATACACACTTGACCAACACCAATCAGTACACAAACCCAGAGCATGCATTGAGACATTGTGCAAAACTGCTCCAGAGCAGTATTTTGTCCCTTAGAGCTGGTATAATTTGTTTTTGGCTTGCTACGTACAAGCTGAAACTGACCCACAAAAACAAAATCAAACCCCAGAAGCTTAAAATGTCAAGGCCACATTCATCAAGTAAACATTAATATTATTACTAGTTTACATTTCGATGTTTTCATCCTGGAGCTGGCACTGCCAAACGTTATTCTATCGCGAGAAGGGAGAATTAGAAAATGAACATGACGCTGTTACCGCGGTTTCACAGGTTCTTTTATTTACCTTTCGAAATAGGACTTACAGATGTTCTACCTGAAAACATTTTTTTGAAAACGTCAGGAAACATTTCCTTTGGTTACTTCACCTCACCTGGCGTTTCATTAGCCACCTAGACCAGCGCACTGCTTTGCAGTCAGAACGCCTCTGGCGACTTTGCAGTAAACAGCATCGAGTCCTTGTACGAAGGTTGGGTGAGGCGGGTTCGCCAGTCTCTTCCCCCACTTGGCTTTGTGGATGTGGGTTTCTGATGCCCTATCAGGCTACCCAGCTCTGCTAGTCATTTAAACCAAGAGACAAGAGTAAGGAAACAAGCAAGGGTAAAATAGAAAACAAACAAGACCCCTGGCATCCACTCACGCACGCGCACTACGCCCCAACCCGGGCCCGGGGGCGTGGCCAAGGCGTGGCACTGGAGCTCCGCCTCATTCCCTCCTCACCCCACCCCTCCGCCCCGGGGAGTGACAGACTCCCGCCAGCCCCTCCACGTCAATCAACCCTCCTCCTTCTCGCACTCTCTGCACCTTGTTATTAATCTCAATTCCGATATTGCCCGGGCGCCTGACCCGGCCTTCGGCGGCGTGAGCGTGTGTGACCGAGAGTAAAGGCAACGAAAGCTGGCGTCCCTGTGTAGCAGACTCGGCCCCGGCAGCGGCAGGCGCAGCAGCAGGCACAGCAGGAAGCCCCGCAGCGGCGGCAGCCCTAGCGCCGGGAGGCCAAGGCCAAGGCCGGGCTCTGCGCGGCGTTCGTAGTAGTAGCGGCGGCTCCAGCGGCCGCGGAGCGCAGCTTCCTCCGACCCGGGCCTTCGCGGGGCCTCTCCTGCGCACCGGAGTCAGCGTCCCCGGAGCCCGGAGGCGCGGCCCTCGTCCCCATCCTTGCCCCGATCCGTCCACTCCTCGCCTCCGCCTCTGCGGTCCCTCAGGCGGCCCGGCCCGGCCCGCCCGCCCCGCGTCCCCTCCGGCCGGTGCCTCTCTCCGGCGGGCTGCCTGCATGTCTTTGCTGCCCTCAGCCCCGCCGCCACCGCCGCCGCCGCCACCCCCGCCGCCGCAGCACCAGCAGCAGGCGCCCCGCCGCCGCCGCCGCCGCCGCCGCCCGGACCCCGGCGCGCTGGATGCAGGTGAGGAGGGGTGCGGGCCGTCCGCACCCCCGGGTCGGGGCCCCCCGTGCGCCCGTATCCGGGCCCTGCTGCCGCGGCGCCTTCCCTTCGGGGCGGGCGCGAGGCCCGCCCGTGGGTGTTTGTGTTTGCGTCTGCGGCCGCGCTCGGGAGGGGAAGCCTCTGTGGGGCCTGGTGTGCGCGCGCGCGCGTGTGTGTGTTTCCCCTGCCGCGGGGAAATGGCTGCTCGTGCTGCTTCTGGGCTGGAGGAAGAGAAGGGGCTACAGGGTTTCTGTGCCTCGGAGTAGGATCCGGAGTTCTGGGAAGAGGAGCGCGTCCCCGGGGAAATGAGGTAGGAAAGGGACAAATGTGCGTGTGGGTGTGCGAGTTGGGACTTCGACGGGCGGGGAGGCGGCGGGAGGACCCAGGCGAGTGGGTGTGTGCCTGGCGTGGGGCTGACCCCAGCCTCTGTGGGAGGCGCGAAGGTTCCGGGGTCCGCTGCCAGGCCGGGGATGCCGGGGGCGGATTCCGTGTGTCCGGGACCCCCGGCTGCCGTGTTCCTCCCCCTGCGGCCGAGGCCCCGGAGCCTCTCAGGTGAGGGCTGCTCGCGGGGCCAGGCCGAGGAAGGTGCGTGTGGCACATGCAAGCAACTGGGCGCGGAGAGCTGCGGGTTCGGGCCGCGCTGCCGTTCCCGGGGCCGCGGCAGGAAGCGCGCCGGCCTGAAGCGCGGCGGCCTGAAGCGCGGCCTATCCGCTTCCGTGCCCGCCGCCCGCCTCCTCAGCCTCCCCGGACTCCCGCCGGGCCGAGGGCGCTGCTTCGGGCCTGGGCAGGTGAGGGTCGGAGGCGGGACGTGCCGATTGCCGGCGTCTCGGCAGCCTCTGCGTCTCCTGAGGAGGGAGGAGGCATATTTTTGGCGTTCAAAGCGCTGGCTCTGCCCCTGGCCGGCGGTGGGACCCGAGGGAAAGTGAATCAAGCAGTTTCGGGAATACGCGGTGTCGAGATCCCTTCTTTCATCCTTCCCTTAAGGCTGTATGAAGGAACTAAGTACATGGTTTCATTTTCTGTTGCAAATCCTGTCGATAAGATGTATACATGTTTTTAAGTAAACAATTTCTTGGAGGGACAGGGGGAGCAATGAAGGCTGGCTTGCCTATCCTGTGTTGTTGGGATGGGATCGATTTTGTGCATTTGAAATTGTTTTATCCTGCCTCCTAGGGGGAAAGGCGCGTACTTGCCGAACTGAAGAGGGCGGTGAGGAAGAGGAAGTTACTGGAGCTGTCACCCTAGACTTGGCCGGCTGTTTAGCTTAGGCTGCTTAGGTGGATTGTGTTCAGGGAGTTAGCTGAGCCGTTTGTACACATTGGAAGCACCGTACTGCATTTTAGGAGATACTACCTTATTGTCTCCAGTTATCTTGACTGTCAGTCGAGTACGGACAAACAAGTTTTCTCTCACAGCCTCCAGAAGCTAGATAGATCAAGCAGCCTGTACTGTCTACTCAGTGTGGGCTCTAGGAAAGCTATTTTGAGAGTAGTCTAAGCAGAACGCAACTCTAAAGATAAATCCGCTGCCAATAGGCATAGAGTGCCTTTCAGAATCAAATATAAACGGCTTTTGAAGAATTATTTGTTAATTTACTTTATCTACACGCGATTGTCATTTATATCTAGTTAGTTCATCTAGCTAAAAAGCTTATTTGAAAATAATGATATAGATTCCATCCACGCAGGCCATGCTCTGTATAAAGGCCAGACAGAGACTGCTCCTTTCTGAACCTGGTTTCACGAAGAAATCTTCCATGTAATTCACTGTCAAGTGGGGAAAAGTGGAGGAGCAGAGAGCTGTTTTCTATCACCCCTACTGGAAAAACAGCACATTAGTGTAGTGGAAAAAGGACTTCTTTTATAGACTTTAGAACTCTGCTATGCCATTTTTCTTAGCTGTTTGACCTTAGGCAGGGTATCTAAT
Organism: Manis javanica; assembly: GCF_040802235.1. Classification (NCBI taxonomy): domain Eukaryota; kingdom Metazoa; phylum Chordata; class Mammalia; order Pholidota; family Manidae; genus Manis; species Manis javanica. The sequence continues at coordinate 111,466,762 of NC_133160.1, forward strand.
GTCCGTTAAGTCTCCCTGTTGTCATTTGTAAGAAGATAATACATTTATACATAGTAAGGTTGTTTTGAGTATAGAATGAGAAAACATGTTTAGCTTATAGTAAATGCTTATTTGTTCTTCCTTCAACTCTACTGTGGCCGTTGGAAAACATGTATGTGTAAATATTCATTTTATTACTGAGAGTAATATGTAACTAAGTTAAAAATCAATACAATAAAACATTTCAGAATCCTTTGGTTTACACAAAGTATAAACTTTTAATATATTTTAGAAGTCTTTTTCCTAGAAATAAAACTCATTAAAATAGACGAAAGTATTAGTTTATAGAGACTATCCAGTCATATTTCTTTCCCCATTTTTTGAATAGGCCATCTCTTAGTTTTCATTACTCTTAAGAGTTCTTGCTATCTAGTCCTGGAAAAAATTGCTCAAGCCATATATTGCACATATATGTTCCAGTACCATTAAGCATTAAAATAGATCAGGGAACTGGAGTTCATTTCTATAGATACACCAAGTAGCAGTGCCACAAAAATTGTCTAATTCTTTTAGTTTGTGTTGACTGCTGGTACAAAAAAGCCTCTTGAAATATTTTTCCTGAGTGGAAGCAACTTTCAGTAATTTCACATCTAAAAAATTCTGTATGGAGTAGTAAATATGCTGCTCATTTAATTTTAATTCTGTTGCTGTGGAAAAATAATGATATGGAGTTAAAGGTAAAGCCAACAGAGAGGTTAAATAGAGACTTCTTTTTCTTTTTTCTTTTTTAATGAAGGTAGAGAGAGTGTAGGAGTTGTTTCATTGGTTTAAGTTTGTAATGTCTGTCTTTACTAATGCCAGTTTTCCCATTGGACTTTGACAAGTCAGCAATGTCAGGCTTAACTAAAAAAAAACCTAGCAGAGCATTAAAATTTCCACACTTGTGAGGATTTTTGTGAAGCATGGTAGAAAGAGTTTCATTAGAATGCAAAATGTCATGGTTTTGCTAAAGTGTGTTATGGGTTTGTGTGCATTTACATGAACATAATTATCTGCCATATGGTTTAAAAAAAGTCCTTATCTTAAAATTCTTAAAATTATAGATGATAATTTTTAATATTTTAAAAACAGAAATGAATTTTGCCTTTAATTAGGTATTTGGTAATTTTCATTAGACATTATAAATTACAGTATTTAAAAATGCTTCCTAATTTTTTAAATTTGGGAGAATTGAGGAAAATATTTCTCTGTAATGATCAAGAAAATAGATGGTTCTGAACTAATATGTTAAAATGTGGACAGTGAAATTTACTAACAATGAAATTGCTCGTGCTATCATTGTTTAAAGTAATTATGTTACAACAGAATAAAGGCAGAAAATTGTTTAGGTTTTAAATTTTAATGTTACTTAAATGGGAATTTAAACAATCTTTACAAAATATCCCTTCTAAATGTCTTTAATTTGGGGGAATTGAAATACTTGAGATTTCAGTGTGTATTACTTTGGGTAGTGCTAATTAGGGTAATAAAAACACTCCAAAATTCCAGAAGCTAAACACACAGAAGTTTATATTTTGTTCATGTAAACAGTCCAGTGCAGGTGCTCCTGTTTATTAGCAGACTTGTGGCTTTCCTTTATGTGGTAATTGAGGGACCCAGACTCCTTATTACATCTTAGGATTCCATTATTCTGTAGGGCCTTGAAGCCCCACAAGCCATTTCTTAAGAACCCCCAGACTTAAAATGAAAAACATTCACATTTCATTGGTGAGAATTTGTCAAGAGCCTTATTTGAATGGAAGGGAGGTGGGAATGTTGTCCCTGTATGGTGGACAGCTTGGGGCATTTCATGATTTTTTTTTAGATGGTAGCATATATTTATGAAATTACATCTAAAAGGTGAATTATAATACTTAAACATTACTTTCCATCTTCAAAGGAAGATTGATTGGGGGTCAGGAAAGGAGAATGGAAGGAGTAAGAACTGCAGGAGGAGGAGTTCTCTTCTGTGAGGGATTTGAGTGACAGTAAACTTCAGCTGTTTAAAGATAGAAATTTTACAGAGAACATTACAACCGGATTTTATAACCTTTAGTGGGTCTCTCCTCTACTATCTAGTTATTGATTGTCATTGTGGTCTATATTAGTGTTCTGGGTGTTTGAGTTATTTCTCACTGTACTTTGAGATCAGTTGACTTTGAATTTCAGTTTGTGGAGTATAGTTTCAGGGGAGATACATTTTTGCACTTCTTTGTCTATTGGGATAAAACATTATTACTTCATATTTTAAAGAAATATCATTTAGATGGCTCTTACTATGTTTTATTGTTTGCTGTTTCTGTTTTTCTAATTCTAAAGTCATTGTAATTAATATATGTGAGCTTCAACCCAGGAAGAATGATAAAATTATCAAGTAAATAACAAAGGCTTAATTATTAACTTGTGCTCATGTTTCATGATGAAAATACTACAACTTCCTTTGGCTAACTCCAGTAACACAGAACCTCTAATACATGAAATGAATTTTATCTCTGGATGACTTTAGTTCAATTTAATCACCATTTATGTCTTTAATTACCTTGGGATTATCTGAGCTCTATGTCCACCTTATTTTTATTCTGAAGAGTTGGTTAGAGATCTGGGGAGTATATATATCTTTATTCTCCAAAAGGAAGATTTTTGAGTAGTCCGATTAACTTCTCCATGGTAAATATTTCTAATATCTTGCATTTTGAAAATTAAAAATGTTATTGGAGGGCCTATTCTATATCCATTATTATACTTGGTTCTAAAAAGAAGTGTGAAAGAAGTAAAATAAATTCTTGGGAAGTTTATAGCTTATGAGTAAGGGAGATAAAATGTACGATTTAATTATTTCAAAACAAAGGAACAAGTGCAAGTCACTATCGTATAAATGTTCACAGACATTCTGAGAGAGAATAACATAAAATGGGAGGGTGGGTGGGTCAGGGACTAAGGAGTTGAGACGGTTTTTTTGGGGGGGTGGGTAACTGCTTTTTTGTGATACAACTCATTTACCATAGAAGTTGTCCATTTAAATTATAACTCAGTAGTGTTTAGTATATACATAGTTGTGCAGTCATCACAATTTTGTAACATTTTAATCACCTGAAATAGTAAATCTTGTACTCTTCATATTACCCCTTATTCTCCCCTCCCATACCCTTAGTTCTTGAGCAAACACTGATCTGTTTTCTGGCTGTATATTTGCCTGTTCTGGACATTTCATACAAACAGAATCTTAGTATAATAAATGGTCTTTTATCACAGGCTTCTTTCACTTACCCTGTTTCCAAGATTTCAACTATGTAAAAATAGCATTTCATTCTTTTTATGGCTGCATAATAATCCTTTGTGTGGATATGCAGATGATGGACATTTGGGTTGTTTCTATTTTTTGGCTATGAACATTCATGCACAAGTTTTTGTGTACATAGTTTCCAGTTCTCTTGGATATATATACCTAGGAGTAGAATTGCAGGGTCATATTGTGCCTGTGTATAAACTTGGAGAAAACTTTCAGACTGTTTTCCAAAGTAGCCTCACCATTTCACATCCTCACCAGCAGAATAGGAGGGCTCCAATTTCTCCAACATCCTTGTCAACCTCTGTTATTGTCTGTCTTTTTGAACATAGCTCTCCTGCTGGGGGTGTTAAGTAGTATCTCATTGAGGTTTTGATTTGCATTTCTCTAATGATGCAAGCATCTTTTCATTTGCTTATTGGCCATTTGTGTATCTCTTTGAGATGTGTATTCAGATCTTTTGCCCATTTAAAAATTGTCTTTCTGTTATTGAGTTATAATTGAATCTTTGAATATTATACATACACATCCTTATCATATGATTTGCAGATATTTTGCTTTATTCCATGAATTGCCTTTTCACTTTGCTGATGGTGTCCTTTGAAGAACGAAAGTTTTTAATTTTGATAGTCTTTTTTCTTTTGTTGCTTGTGTTCTGTTGTCATTTTTAAGAAGCCATTTACTAATTGAAGGTCATAAAGATTTACTCTTATGTTTTGTCCTATGAGTTATATAGTTTTAGCTCCTACATTTAGATCTTTGATAAATGTTAATTTCTATATATAGCCTGACATAAGGAATTTAACATTCCCTTGCATGTGCTTCTCTGGTTGTATCAGTCCCATTTATTGAAAAGACTGTTTTTTCCCCCATTAAACTGTTTTGTCATTCTGATCAATTAACTGTAAACATGAAGGTTTATTTCTGGACTTTATATTTTATTTAATTGAACTAAATGATTTTCTTTATATCAGTACTATGGTGATTACAAATTCCCTCCAGCTTTGTTTTTATTTTTTAAGATTATTTTTAAGATTATTTTTGCTGTTTGAGGTCTCTTGTATTTCCATATGAATTTTAGGATTAGTTAATTTCTGCATAAGACCAGCTGGGATTTTGGAGGCATTGTATTAAATCTCTAGATCAATTTGGGCAGTATTGGCATCTTAAAAATATTAAGTTTTCCTATTCACAAACTGGGATGTTTCCATTTATTTAGATCTTCTTTGATTTCTTTCAACAATATTTTAGAGTTTTCAGAGTTCTACATTTCTTGTGTTGCATTTATTCCTAAATATTTTATTCTTATGAATGCTCTTAAAAATAGAGTTTTCTTAATTTCATTTTTGGGTTGTTCATTGCAAGAGTAAAAATACAGTTGATTTTTTTGTATTGATTTTGTATCTTGCAGTCTCGTTAAACTTGTTTATTCAGATAGTTTTTTTGTAAATTCTATAGGATTTTCTGTGTAACAAGGATCATGTCACTTATAAGTAAATACAGTTTTTTCCAAGTTGGAAAAACCTACTTTCTTATCTGGATGCATTTTATTGTCTAATTGTCCTGGCTAAAACCTCTGTTGCAATGAAAAGAATTGTCAAAAGCTGATAACTTTGTCATGATCCTGATCTTGGGAGTAAAACTGTCTTTTACTGTTAAGTGTGTTGTTACCTGTGGGGTTTTCATAGATGCTTTTATTAGGTTGAGGAAGTTCTTTTTTATTCTTAATTTGCTGAGTGTTTTTATCATGAAAGGGTGTTAAGGTTGAGTTTGAGATAAGTACGAAATATGGATTAAAAAAGTGAAGATGCTATGTTAGAGTTGCGGATAATATACTTAACTTGTTTGAGAGAGGCTAGCTTTTCCCCCCTTTCCCCTCGCCCTTTTTTCCTCCCCTCCTTGCTCCTTTAATGCTAATTGTCTTCCCATTGAGGCACATATACATTTGGAGGGCTCTTATTCCTTTACTGAAGGCTTTCTAGATAATTCAGACATATTGAGCATGGGAGAATATTGTTTCTTTTGAAAAACATCTAATAAAAACAGTGTGGAGAACTTTTTCCTTTGATGGCTAGGTTGGAGGGGGACACAGGAAGCAGAGAATGCTTAATCACAAATCAAATGGTAACCATAGAATTAAAGAGAAGGGAACAAATGTGGCATATCACGGGTATGGCTAATAAAGAATTTCATTTTTGCTTAGAAACTGGCTGTCACCTGACTTTTCCCCCCAAACATTTCAGCATTAGTAGCTTTATTTTTTTAAGTTTTCTAAAAATATTAATAGCTTTCTTAGGATAATTTTGCTCTACCAGAAAAGATTATGTTTTACCTGATGTGGAGATTACTCTGTTTAATTTTGAAACTTTGTGTTTCCATGAAGCTACATTCTGATAAATATTTTTTAAAAATTTAATTTCTGTCCTTAATGTTAATAAGTCTCAGAAGTTAAATAACTTTGGGTTTAGCTAAGAATCTTCCTGTTGACAAGGCTGTGTGAAAGACTCATCATTCACACTAAATAGATGCCTGATAATTTTGGGGTTCCATATTGCTTTCATTTGTTAACAGTAGAAATTGGTGATACTAATTGGTGACATAAAATAGAAGTTACAATACTTTATCTTCCTTACATTTATCTTTTGCAAAGGAAACATTTCTCTCTAATCTTACAGTTTAGAATCTTAATTTTTCTCTAAATTACTTAGATTCCCTCACTGAGTAACACAGACCAGAGTTATATAATATCAGTTACAAATACTGCTAAGAGAATAGAACTAAATTTAGGGTATATCAGCATTAATGTCTCTCTATTCAAAGACTTTGTTGGGATTTTTTACATATATGTCCATTGCTATCTGATCATAATGTTTATACTTAAAGACAAAAAAAAGGGATATGATATGTTCTGCTGTAGGTTCATATTTAGTGCAATCTTCTGCAACATCTGTATATAAATTTATGAAATAATATATTGGGAATTATATATAGAATGATAGCTTTAAAACAGCACAAGAATTTTAATCACCAAAAATATATCTAGCCTGGTAGTAAATATTTATTAAATGTTGACTGGCTACCAGGGTTCTGGGGAGTAAAAAAAATTTAGAATACAGTCTTATCTATAGGAAATGGAATAATATTTATTAGACTACTGAGCATTAAGGACTGTTTAAAGACAATCCTCTTGCTGTTTAAATATGTAATCTAAATTAGTCCTTACAAAAATCCTGTGAGTTAGAGTATCATTCTCATTCTGTAGCTGGTTAAGAATATAAGCCTTTGATCCTTTCCTTCGTATTCCTTGGGAAACTCACTTAACTTGAATATGCTTCAGTGTCCTCATCTGTAATAGGAGATAGTAGTTCTTACCTTATAGGGTTGTGAGGATTAAATGAAGTAATATCTATGAAGAAAAGCTATGAATTCATAGCTTAGAACAGTATGTGGCATATCTGGAGTTAAAGAACACAAAAAAACAGAAGAGCTTAAAAATAGTATGTTATTGTTTTCTTTTTTTTTTTGAGAGTGCATCTCATATTCATTGATCAAATGGTTGTTAACAACATATTGTTTCTTATTATTAGAAGACATACAAGTTAAATAAAAGTCTTAAATATTGGCAAAACAAAATTTAAAACAGGATCTGTTTGACTCCAAAATAATTTTTACAATACTTAAAGGAGACTGAAGCCAAAATAAATAGCAAACAAGTGAAGGTAGATTATGCTAAATGACAAAGAACATTAAGTGCTGTAACATACAGAGTACATATGGGTTTATAACCTACAGGGATAAAGAGAGGAAGTTGACTTCACCTTTATGGTTACGAGAAGGAAGGAAAGAGTAATGGATTGCTGCAACATTCTCCTTGCTTGTCTCCCAACATCCCTTATTGCTCATTTAATTTCCCATAGAAATTCTTGTAAAATTTATTGGGCATTGCTTAAATTGCGTACTTAAAATTCTTCAATAACAATAATAACAGTTACTGTTTTGGGTTGCCTTCCTATGTGCTAAGGACAGGAGTTGCTAAGTGTTTTATGTAAAAGGCTATATATGATAAATATTTTGGCTTTGTGGGCCACACAAGATGTATGTCCTGTATTGTTTTTTGTTGTAGTTTTTGTTCTTTTAACAATCCTTTGAAAATGTAAAAGTATTCACTGCTGACAAACCTACCTGGAGTTCGCTGAACCCTGTGCTAGGAGATTTATATAAATTAACTTCCTTTTAGAATTCTGGCAAAATTGATATTAATTCCTATTTTATAATTGAGGAAACTGAAGCTTAGAGTGGCAAATTTGTTGAAAGTCACATCATGGGTAAATGACAGAGCTTGAATTCAGATTTAAGTCATTGGGATTCTTTAACATGTACTTTCCAGGATATCCTCCTGCTTCTTACTGCTTTTAAAATAAAATGGAGATTTCATAACATTATATGTGAGGCCCATTATGATTTTGTCCTAGTGTACCTCTCTGGTTTTATCATTTATTACTTCTCTCTTTTGAACATACACCCTAGCCTAGCCATATTGAATGATGTATGGCCTGGTTTATGCTTTATTTGTACCTACAATAGCTTACATTTTATCACCTTGCTGGCTTCTTTAATAATTCATCTTAGTTGCGCTCTACTCTGGGAAACCTTGCTTGACACTTCTGTCTTTCCTTTTTGCTCTTTCTCTGTGCTCCCTGAGCATACTGTGAATTCTTCCTTCATAACATCTACCTCATTGTTTTGTATTTACCTGCTTTATGTCTGTGACTTTCCATTAGACTGTGAGTTTTTAAGGGCAGGGCTACCTACCTGACTTTGTAGCTCAAGGGATTAAGCCCCTTGTATGTACTAAGTGTTTGGTATATGTTAGCAGCTTAATAACTGTTTATTAAATGAATGAATAATCAAATAACATTGCAAACAGTTGAAATTACTTCAACAAATATGTAGTGGCAGGAGGGCAAGTGCACATTCAAGGACGAGAGGGAACTTGAGTTAATTTCTGGTTAAATTCTCAAAGTTTCAGTGGGAACAAGGAGAATATTGGCAAATTGGAATATGATTGTTATGGAAGGGTTTGAATGCCTGGGTAAGGAATTTTAATTTTAACATAGGTTCAACTCCAGAGCAGCAACTGTTTTTTTACATCTATAAAGTGAGGTTCTCTTATTAATACCTGAATTTTATACTATTGTTTTAAGTGATATTTTATAGGATATAGCTATGTAAGTTTTGATTACTAGTTATTACAAATGTGGCTCTAGAGTCTCATAGTTAGCAATACTGCTATTAAAGACATTAGAATCATTGAGTGATTTTGAGCAGTTTGAAAATAATTTAAGAGTTTGGAAAGATGGTGGCATGAGTAGGACAACGGAAATCCCCTCCCAAAACCATATATATTTTTGAAAATACAACAGATAAAACTACGCCTAACAGAGAGACCAGAGGATACAGTACAACAGCCAGGCTACATCTACATCTGCGAGAACTCGGCTTCTCACGAAGGGGGTAAGATACAAGCCACAACCAGGCGGGACCCGAGTGCTCCCCCCACCCCAACTCACTGGAGGGAGGAAAGGAGTTGGAGCTGGAGGGAGTGGAAGCCCAGGACTGCTAAATACCCAGCTCTAGTAATCCACACCAGGAGCACAGACTCACATTGCATGGTATACTGGATATTAGAGAAACAGAGCAGTAAAACCTGCGAGTGGGTCTCCACAGCTGGCTCCCCTGGGACAAAGGAAAAGTGAGTGCTTTTTGAAAGTCTTAAAGGGACAGGGACTTCACAACTGGATGGAATCGTTCTGGCACACTCAGCCCAGCAGCTGGGAATCCCAGGGAACTTCAGGCACCCTAACCCCAGGGGTGGCAACACAGCTCTGAAGCCCCTCATGGCGATAAACAGCCTGCCATTCATTCCCCGTTCCACGCGGCCCCGGCGGAGCAGCCTGGGAGCGGCCACGCCCACAGCAGCCACCCAGAACCTCCTTCCAGCACGCAGCCACCTGGGCCAGATCCAAAAGCTGCCACTGGCAAGCAGCTGCCCGGCACAGGCAGAGGAAGCAGGGCAAGGTGTGAAGGGGCACCGTTCTCGCAGGAGAGCACACCGGGCACACCTGCCTCTCCCCGCAGGGCTCTGTGCTGCCCGGCAAGCCACTGTTCAGGAAATTAGCCCGAGCCTACTCCTGGTGTGCAGGTAACCAGCACAGGCAGCGGAGAAGGGCAAGGCGACCAGCAAGCAGGAAGGGAGTTTGTTCTCCCAGCTAACACATGCACTACCTGCCTACAACTACCTCTATTGCCATGAAAAGGCAGAAGAATTTGGTCCAGTCCAGAATCACCCAGACAACCCCTGAGAGAGGGCCTGAGGAAATAGGTTTAACCAATCTTCCTGAAGAAGAATTCAAAATAAAGTTCATAACCATGCTGATGGACTTGCAGAGAAACATGCAAGAGCTAAAGGATCAAGTTGAGAGGGAGAATACAGAAATAAAAAAAATCTCTGGAAGGACTCAAGAGCAGACTGGATGAGGTGCAAGAGGCCGTTAATGGCATAGAAACCAGAGAACAGGAATACAGAGAAGCTGAGGCAGAGAGAGATAAAAGGATCTCCAGAAATGAAAGAATATTAAGAGAACTGTGTGACCAATCCAAAAGGAACAAAATTCTCATTATAGGGGTACCAGAAGAAGAAGAAGAGAGAAAAAGGGATAGAAAGTAGTGTCTTTGAAGAAATAATTGCTGAAAACTTCCCCAGACTGGGGGGAGGAAATAGTCTCTCAGACTGTGGAATCCCACAGATCTCCCTACACAAGGGACCCACGGAGGACAACAAGACACAAAATAATTAAAATGGCAAAGATCAAGGAAAGGACCGAGTATTAAAGGCAGCCAGAGAAAAAAGGTCACCTACAAAGGAAAACCCATCAGGCTATCATCAGACTTCTCAACAGAAACCTTACAGGCCAGAAGAGAATTCAATGATATATTTAATGTAATGAAACAGAAGGGCTTTGAACCAAGAATACTGTATCCAGCATGACTATCATTTAAATATGAAGGAGGGATTAAACAATAACCAGACAATCAAAAGTTGAGGGAATTTGCTTCCCACAAAACACCTCTAAAGGATATTTTAAAGGGACTGCTCAAAATGGAAGCACTCCTAAGGCTAAATAGATGTCACCAGAGAAAATAAAATCACACCAAAGAAAGCAGACCAACCAAATACTAACTAAAGGCAAAAAATAAAATCAACTATGTACAAAAGCAGTCAAAGGAAACACAAAAGAGTACAGATTAAAACACCTAACATATAAAGAATGGAGGAGGAGGAATAAGAAGGGAGAGAAATAAAGAATCATCAGACTGTGTTTAAAATAGCCTAATAAGAGAGTTAAGTTAGACAATTAGATAGTAAAGAAGCTACCCTTGAATCTTTGGTAACCACGAATCTAAAGCCTGCAATGGCAATAAGTACATATCTTTCAATAATCACCCTAAATGTAAGCTGAATGAATGCACCAATCAAAAGACACAGAGTAATAGAATGGATAAAAAAGCAAGACCCATCTATATGCTGCTTACAAGAGACTCACCTCAAACCCAAAGACATGCACAGATTAAAAGTCAAGGGATGGAAAAAGATACTTCATTGCAAACAACAGGGAGAAAAAAGCAGGTGTTGCAGTACTTCTATCAGACAAAATAGACTTCAAAACAAAGAAAGTAACAAGAGATAAAGAAGGACATTACATAATGATAAAGGGTCAGTCCAACAAAAGGATATAACCATTATAAATATATATGCACCCAATACAGGAGCACCAACATATGTGAAACAAATACTAACAGAATTAAAGGAGGAAATAGAATGCAATGCATATGTTCTAGGAGATTTCAACACACCATTCACTTCAAAGGACAGATCCACCAGACAGAAAATAAGTAAGGACACAGAGGCACTGAACAACAACACACTAGAACAGATGGACCTAATAGACATCTATAGAACTCTACACCCAAAAGCAACAGGATACACATTCTTCTTAAGTACACATGGAACATTTTCTAGAATAGACCACATACTAGGCCACAAAAAGAGCCTCAGTAAATTCAAAAAGATTGAAGTACTACCAACCAAATTTTTCAGACCACAAAGGTATAAACCTAGAAATAAATTGTACAAAGAAAACAAAAAGGCTCAGAAACACATGGAGGCTTAACAACATGCTCCTAAATAATCAATGGATCAACCACCAAATTAAAATAGAGATCAAGCAATATATGGAGACAAATGACAACAACAGCACAAAAATAATTTAAGAGGATTGATTGTGGTATGTAGAGTTAGTTGAAGAGATTGGAATGGAGGGTGATAAGGCTCTTTTTTAAAGAGTTAAAATATGAAGTGATAAGAAGTCTGTGCTAGTCAAGATAGAAAATAAAACTTTTAAGTGGAATTAGTGTTTGAATATGAAGAAGTCAAGAGATGATGGAGAAATCAGAAAGAGGAGACAATTTGGAGAAGAAAATTTTGAATTTTGTATTAGAAAAACTGGTTAAAATTAGAATGATTTTTTTCTTCTGCCTGAATTTAGTTCCTGATTACTTTATGCCTTAGTAATTCAAATGTCATCATGTTTGATTTCCCTTTCTGCCTCTAATGCATGGGTGCTCGGTTTGGATATGGGTGGATGTTGAATGGTACGGGTTCTTTGGCAGTCTGAAGAAGCCTGTGGTGCCTTTTTAGAATAATGGTTTTAAGTGAATGGAAGAAAATGAGGTTAAAAAGGAACATATTATTGATACATTAAGATGTATAAAAATAATTTGCAATATGTTAATATATATGCCTTCTTATCAATGTGTTTAAGTAACAATATATGGCAGCAAGTCTAATAACTACCCTACTTTTGAAGTAGTGATACATATGTAGATGATACATGAAGATATCTGTCATAACCATAATGTGATATGAAAATAAAATATGTTAGTAACAGAAATCACAGGTATTGCTAATACTACTATGGTATAGATTGTCTAGTTCTAATTGAAAGAAGTACTAAATTTTAATTAGGAGTTAGTAAAGATAGTAATGTAATTTTTTCCTGTGTATTTATAAATTCCCTAAGGTTTATGCACCTCAGATTAATAATCTTTGCTTGTGTTGTCTCCTGGTTTCAATCTATTCTGTGTCTTTTTGTCAAAGTATTGTACTTCTCTTTGCAGATGGTAATTTTTTTTCATGTCTTCCTTTGAAAATAATATGTGCTCCTTGTTTAAAAATACAGATAGTGAAGAGTATAATTTTCTGGTTATTCTATTTCATGGCTATGAAGATTGTGAGTAGAATAGTATATATGTAGTATCAATATCTCTTCCCGGGCAATATGTACTTATGTAACCACATAAACATACATAAATAGAATCATATGTAATGTTTTTTAAACTTGCTTTTTGACTTAATAACATATTATGGCAATTTTTTCCATCAATAGATATGTCTCATGCTTAAAAAAATTAATAGCATTGAAAAAGTGGAGACACATACTACCATTTTCAAGTGTACACTTTAGTGGTTTTAGTATTTTCACTGAGTTGTGAGTCACCAATACTATCTAATTCTAAAACATTTCCATCACCCTTAAAAGAAATGTCATTCCTATTAGCAGTTCCAAGTTGCCTCTTTCTCCACCTGCCGACAACCACCAATGTACTTTTGTTTCTATGAATTTGCCTATTCTAGGTATTTAATATAAAAGGAATAAACAATATGTAACTGTTTGTTTCTGTTTTCTTTCTCATAGCAAATGTTTCCAAAGTAATTCCTTGTAGCATGTAACAGTACTTCATTCCTTTTATGGCTGAATAATATTTCACTGTGTGGATATACCATATTTTGTTCATCTGTTCATCAGCTCATGGATATTTGGGTTGTTTCCACTTTTTGATTATTATAAATATTCTGTGAATATTCATGTACACATTTTTGTGTAAACATAGTTTTCACTTTTGGGTATCTACCTAGGAGTGGAATTACTGGGTTGTACAGCAGTTTTATTTAACTATTTGAGAAATTGACAAACATTTACACAGAAGCTGCATCATTTTACATTGCAGTACATCCACTTTTTTGATTTGGTGTCATTAACCTACTGATTGGCAATTAATGTGTTCCTTATTTTTGGCAGTCATCAACACTAACACAATGAAAGATTTGTATATACACCTTCACACACTTTTTCAAAGGATAAATTTCTAGAAGTGCACTTGCTGGATTATAATAGTTGCACATTTAAAATTTTGATGCATCTTGTCAGGTTGCCCTTTACAAATGTACAAAATTATGCTCCTGCCAGTGGTATGATGGATGCCTATTTCCCCAAACTTTTGTTCATGTTATTCATCTTTGCCATTCTGATCATAAAGTCATGTATGTTTGAAAATTTGCATTTATTTGGTTAATAGAGGGGCTTATGTTTTTCACATATTCCTGGGCCAGTGTATTTATTCTTTTTTGATTTGCCACATCATGACCTTTGCCCAAAATTTTTCAGTTGGGGTGTTTACATTATTTTTTCTTATTGATTTGAAGGAGCTGTTTATATTTTAGAAACATTACCTAATTGTCCATTATAAATATCACAGAGACATTTTGATCCACTTTCCTCTTTATTTTTTAACTCTGTGACTTTGTTCTTTGCCTTATGGATGTTAAAATGTTTTTATATTTAATTTGTCATTCTTTTTCTTTATAGTCTTAATCTTGCTTAGAAAAGTTTGCTATACTCCAAGATTATAAATCAATTTGTATTTTTGTCTAAAATTAAACTTGTGATTGTTTAGCAAAAGCTGGTTGTATTTTGTATTTGGACTTACCTGTTCATATTCCAGTCTTGTCACTTACTAGCTGTGAGGTGTTGGATGTTTCAGAGCTCTGTACTCAGCTTCCTTATTAGTAAAATGGCAATTAATAATATGGAATTTATAATTTTAATGGAATTAGTGTGATGATGTGTACAAATAATCTAGCATGGTATCTGGACACTGATTGGGCATTCAGTGCATGTTTTCTTCTTTTTCCTGCTCATAAACTCTATACCTTCCTTAAGTCTACTTAAAATCTGATTTAAAAGATAAGCGAGGGGAAGAAATTCAGATGGCCAACAGGCACATGAAAAGATGCTCCACATCGCTAATCATTAGAAAAATGCAAATTAAAACCACAATGAGATATGACCTCACACCAGTTAGGATGGCCGGTATCAAAAAGACTAAGAACAACAAATGCTGGTGTGGAACAACAAATGCTGGCGAGGATGCGGAGAAAGGGGAACCCTCCTACAGTGCTGGGGGGAATGTAAGCTAGTTCAACTATTATGGAAAGCAATATGGAGGTTCCTCAAAAGACTAAAAAATAGAAATACCATTTGACCCGGGAATTCCACTCCTAGGAATTTACCCAAAGAATACAAGGTTTCAGATTCAGAAAGACTTATGCACCTCTTTGTTTATTGCAGCACTATTTACAATAGCCAAGATATGGAAGCAACCTAAGTGTCCATCAGTAGATGAATGGATAAAGAAGAGGTGATACACATACACAATGGAATGCTATTTAGCCATAAGAAATAAATCCTGCCATTTGCAACAATGTGGATGGAGCTGGAGGGTCTTATGCTCAGTGAAATAAGCCAGGCAGAGAAAGACAAGTACCAAATGATTTTCCCCATTTGGGGAGTATAACAATGAAGCAAAACTGAAGGAACAAAATAGCAGCAGACGCACAGACTCCAAGAAGGGACTACTGGTTACCAAAGGGAGGGGTGGGGAAGGGTGGGTGGGGAGGGAGGGAGAAGGGGATTAAGGGGTATTATGATTAGTTCACATGGTGTGTAGCGGGGAGTCATGGGGAGGACAGTGTAGCACAGAGAAGACAAATAGTGACTCTGTGGCATCTTACTACACTGGTGGACAGTGACTGCAATGGGGTATGGGTGGGACTCAATAATATGAGTGAATGTAGTAACCACATTGTTTTTCATGTGAAACCTTCATAAGAGCATATATCAATAATACCTTAATAAAAAAATTTGTAATAAAAAAAAAGATAAGGGGGGGGAGAGTTTGAAGAAATGGAGGGTAGTCTTTCAGTTTTCAAAATCAGAGAATCCCTATAGGATGAGTACTGACTGAAAGGGGGGTTGAAAATTGATTTAGTAATTTGAAGTCATTTATGTTTAATAACATTTTTCATTAGAGTGATAAGAGAAAATAGTTATATTTTAATAGGATGGAGACTAAAGTGGTATAGCATGCAGGAAGGATATGTGCATTCAGAGCATGTGTCCATCATTATTTCTATCATAGAGAAAAATAGTTGTAACTTTTTTTCTCTCATTGTTAGAATGCTAGAAAGATGAAAGGGATAGCAGTTCTAATACACACATAGTATGGATTGTGTGTACAAATTAGGGCATTTTTACTTATTTGTTATGAATTATATTACTTGTAACACCTCACAATTAATGATCAAACCTGGTCAAGAACTACTGATCCATTTGAAATTGTTTTTAGTGGTTCTTTTATGAATTTACACACATTTCTTCATTAAATTACCATTATTTGTAAACAGTGTTATATAATCTTCTTGGAAAGCACTTTTAAATACATTTTAGAAAGATAGGAAATACACAAATGTTTACAATATAGTAATTGTTTACCTTTTTCTCATCTTCCCTAAACTATTAGGTTTTTTGGGCAAGAAATATGCTTCTATTAAAAATCATGGATTTTTGATAAATGTTTGTAAAGCATTTTCTCTTTGTAAAACAACCTCAAAATAAAGTTGTAAAGAATTGTTAATAAAAAATGTGTAAACTCTTTCCTCAAATGGAGAAATAATAGACATAGATTATGTGCAACTGGGTTTTAGAAAATGATAATAAATTCTATTCTTGACTCTGGGTGACTGCCTATTGTTCCTGGTATGTTGTAAGTATACTGTTCTCATTTTCTCATCCTCAAAACAAGAAGGAAATTCTTTGGGTTAGCTCAGGAGGAAGGCAATGAATTTCAGTAACAAAACAGGAAGTTTGTTCCCTGTGACCTTTGATGAGTTTATAAAGTTGGCACTTTGCTGGCAGGATTGAAATTTAGAAGAGTTTTCTATTTAGTGTGCTTTGCTGCTTTTGCAGAGTATCTACCTGGTGGGAAAAAATAGGAATCCACGTTAAAGGCTCTGCTACCTTTGTGGAAAATGATGAACAATACTCTTTCTTCTGCTGACAAAAATCTGGGTATCTGTATTCTACCGTGGTTGGGTTTTGCTTTCACATAGGTCCAAAGTATCCTTTTCCTGGAACCAAGCTTGACTCAAAAGCTTTTGTAAGTTCTCTGACACTTTTTTATCCTTTTAAGCAACTATTTTAGGAACTATTTTAAGGCTGACATCCCTTCCCTTCAAACCATTTCCGCTCATTACAAAGCACCACCTTTTTGGCAGTCATTTGTAGGAGTAGAGTGGGTACTCTTGTTAGGCATTTATTCATGCCAAAAAGGTAAGGATTAGCTCTATTGTTCGGTGATATCTGCTTCGGATCAATGTGAGTCAGCGTTGGCCCTGCCTTTTAAATTATTTGATAATTAAGATGCTGGCACCTTTAGAACCTTTTCCTGGATGGAGCTTTGTGCCTTATCAAGTTTTATCCAGAGTCTGGTTACTAAGGTTTTTCTGTTTCACTCCACTGTTTTTAATAAGACTTGTAATTTAGATAGACTTTTCCAGATTCGAAACCCTGCTTCTCAAATAAGTAAAACTAGTTTTAATACCTTATGTATATTTTGCTGGGGTATGTATCTACAGTGCTGAAGCACTATATTGTTTGGTTCAGGTCTAAAGTATGAGACAGCTATATGGTTTCTTTCACTTTCATATTAGCCAGGTTTGTATTCAGGATTTAATTAAATTTCAAGGAAATATAAAAGCTAAAATAATTAGAAAAGCTATTATGAAAAGGATTCATTAGTTAAATCCTTAGTTTTTGATACTATCAAGTTCAGTTTTTTAGTAACAGAAACCAGTTTCTTGAATTAGGGTTTATGTTTCTTTAATGCAATACAACATTCTTAGTTTATACACAGATAATTTTTTTGCTTATACAAATACATTTAAGACATTGTATTTGTGAACTGTTACTCAGTTCTTTGAGTTTATATGCCACTAGAGAGGCAGAACTTGAAATTGGAAGGTAGGAGAAGGAAAAATATGAAGTGTTTTGTTTTACATAAAGTGTTAGAATGTTACTTTAGGTTTTTTGTTTTTGTTTTTGTTTTACATTTAAACATGTTAGATTGAGTCTACTTTTTCTGGTGTATTTGTCAGAGTTATAGAAACTCTCATGTCTTGGTATGCTTGCTTTTTTTTAGCAAAGTGGCTTTATCTTGATGATCTGTGATCCTTTTACAACTGCCCTTACAACTTGTCTCAGTTTGGGTCTGAAATACTTTTGACTTTTTTATAGCATTAAAGATGTCATTTCTAGTAGGTTTGAAGAAACAGATTGTGCTGTTGATTCTTCTTTATTCATTTTTCAGACTGCATAGCCAGTTGATTTACATGAATACTTTTCCTTGGGCAGTACAGTGCTTGTTATTAACGAACAGTTTTAGGAGAATACTTAAAGTACACTTTCTGGTATTGAATTGTAAACACCCCTGTGAATAGAGTACTCTTGCTTTTTTTCTACCTCCCACTTAACTTTAGTAGGTTTACTTAGTGGAAAAGAGAAAAATTTAAAGGAATTTGCAGCAGTCAGATATATAGTAGTAACCTTTGATAATCAGTATGTTAAGGAGAATGCTGGAAAATAGACGAATGGCTTTGCATGTTTATCCTTGAATACATGCCAGATGTGTTGGATAGATCAGTCTTGACTACATACTAACCTCTTAAGTATGTAATAGAGTGGAAACTTTAGTTGTTTCTGTGACTTTTTTTCTTGCTTACCTGGGTATCTTAACAACTGTCCTTCTGAGAGTGATATGAGCTCTGTTGAAGTTAGGCTGACAGAATTTGGAGGCCAAGAGTACAAATAAAAAAACTCTGAGCCATTTTTCTTAT
Source organism: Manis javanica (assembly GCF_040802235.1). Lineage (NCBI taxonomy): Eukaryota > Metazoa > Chordata > Mammalia > Pholidota > Manidae > Manis > Manis javanica. The sequence continues at coordinate 111,485,196 of NC_133160.1, forward strand.
TTGTTTTGTCAGTGTCTGAGTTAGTGACTGAAGTAGGAAATGAAAGAGACGAAATACTAGTAAGAATTCATTAGAGAAATGGGAACATGGTTTCCCTTGTGTTTGTTGAATAGTAAGCCGCGCTGTAATGGATGTTAAACATTTGTTGTTCCTGTGTCAGAAAGATGAACTGTTTTTGAGTCACTGTGCACTCCAGATTAGTTGGATTTAGGGTTATGACAGTAATAGGATTTGGGTATTCCTGGGTCTTTAGCCATACCAGCATCTATCCATCTGTCATGCTAGTTAGAGCGGTTCTCATCTTCACTTACGGTTTCTAAGGGGCTAAACAGATGAAGAAAAATGAGAATAGAATTACAGATTTATTAATATGTAGGTCTTGTGTTGGGCTATTTTAAAATCAAGACTGGCATAGAATGCCTACTCCTCAGCTCCCCTGATTCTAGATCAGTCTTTTGAAAATCAGTTTGTCTAAGAATCAGTTTGCTGAAATCATCAAAATTGTTGTCTTCATTCAAAATTATTTTGAGATAGATCCATGTTGTCATGTGTGTCAATAGGTTCTTTTTTATTGCTGAGTAATTATTCTTTGTATTTACCACATTTTATCAGCCTGATGATAGACATTTGGGCTGTTTCCAGTTTTTGGCTATTACAAATGAAACTAAGAACATTCATGATCAATTTAGTCTCTGGGTGGACATGTGTCTTCATTTTCTTAGTGAAATGCCTGGGTCATATGATAGGTATATATTTAACTTTTAAGGAAACTGATATTTGAAGTTATATTACTTTTCATTCTTACCTGCAGTGTATGAGAGTTCCATTTGTTCCACATTCTCGCCTAGTCAGCCTTTTTAATTTTAGTCTAGTAGGTGTACAGTGATATCTCACCATGGTTTAATTTCATTTCACTAATGGCTAATGACATTGAGCATCTTACCATGTGCTTATTTGCCATCCCTATATCTTCTTCAGTGAAGTATACGTTAAAATGTCTTCTCCATTAAAAAAATTCTACTGTTTTGAGAGTTCTTTGTTTATGTTGGATATACACTTATGATTTACAAATATTTTTTTCCCAGTCTGGGGGTTGTCTTTTCATTTTCTTAATAATGTTTTTCAAAGAATAAGGTTCTTGATTTTGATGAAGTTCAGCTTATCAATTTTTTGTTTTATGGATCATGCTTTTATTCTGTTACTTGAAATCTTTGCCAAACTCATGATCACTAAGATTTTCTCCTTCAGTTTCCTGTGCCTCTCCAAAATAAAGATAATGAAGACACCTACAAGTTAGAGTAGTTGTACTAGTGAATTAATAATATATGTAAATTAGTATGTTAACCAATTTTGAGTTAATTTTTACATATAGTGTGAGTTAAAGATTGAGGCTCATTTGACTATGACAGTCTTGTCCAACTGCTTGTTAAAGATTATTCTTACCCCTTTGAATTGCCTTTGTTCTACTTCTGAAAAAAAAATTGACCATAGATGTGTGAATTTACTTCTAGACTATATTCTGTTATCTTGATCTATTTGTCTTTATGCTAATATCTCATTGCCATGATTACTGTAGCTTTATAATAACTCTTGAAGTCAGGTAGTGTAAGTCTTCTATTGTTGTTTTTCCTTTTCAAAGTAGTTTTGGTGTTCTAGGTCCTTTGTATTTCCATACAAATTTGTCAGTTTCTATATAAACTACCTGCTGGGATTTCATTGGGATTGCATTAAACCTATAGATCAGTTTGGGGAGAATGAACATTTAAAAGTGTTAATCTTTGCTATGAACACAGTGTATGGCTCCATTATTTATTCATTTTTTTCAGCAACGTGTTATAGTTTTCAGTGTACAGATCTTGCACATCTCAAATATACAATGATTAAAAATTAAATTATATAACAAAATTAAATTATATTGGAAACAAAGGTAATACTTAACTCATCACTTCCTGATTTTACTGCATTTTACTATTATCTGTATTCTTGAGGTTATTTGCATCTGAAATATAATGCTGTGTTACTGGGCATGTTGTTGCTAGCTTGCAATCTGCCACTCATGTGGGAGATTTTGTACTACAAATGCATATGGCAGTATTTGTACCACAGAAACAGTTAAGTAGTACAAGGAGAGCTTAGTTTGTTGATTGTCTACTCTTAGGAAGTGATGGAAGAAATATTAATCCACATTAAACTTTAGTATACTTGAAGTCTGTTGTGAATAGCACAAAAAATTAAGGAAGCACTCTTACAATATTAGACAACCATTATCAGCAAAGAAGTTGCTCATGTCATTGACAAACAGATGAAGTTCTGACTTGTCTTTCTTGCTTCATTTATTTTATTTTTTTTATTTTCATTTTGGTATCATTAATCTACAGTTAAATGAAGGACATTATGTTTACTAAGCTCCCCCCTTCACCAAGTCCCCCCCACATCCCCGTTCACAGTCACTGTCCATCAAAATAGTAAGATGCTGTAAAATCACTACTTGTCACCAAGTTCACAGTCACTGTCCTTCAACATAGTAAGATGCTGTAAAATCACTACTTGTCTTCTCTTTGTTGCACAGCCCTCCCCTTGCCCCCCCAACACTATACATACTAATCATAATGCCCCCTTTCTTTTCTTCCTGCCCTTATCCCACCCTTCCCACCTGTCCTCCCTTCCCACCCATCCTCCCCAGTCCCTTTCCCTTTGGTAACTATTAGTCCATTCTTGGGTTCTGTGCTTCTGCTGCTGTTTTGTTCCTTCAGTTTTCTTTTGTTCTTATACTCCACATATGAGTGAAATCATTTATTACTTGTCTTTCTCCGCCTGGCTTATTTCACTGGGCATAATACCCTCTAGCTCCATCCATGTTGTTGCGAATGGTAGGATTTGTTTTTTTCTTATGGCTGAGTAATAGTCCATTGTGTATATGTACCACATCTTCTTTATCCACTCATCTACTGATGGACATTTAGGTTGCTTCCATCTCTTGGCTATTGTAAATAGTGCAGCAATAGACATAGGGGTGCATCTGTCTTTTTCTTATGGTAAATTCCTAGAAGTGGTGCATTCTTAGGGTAAATTCCTATAAGTGGAATTCCTGGGTCAAATGATATTTCTATTTTGAGCATTTTGAGGAACCTCCATACTGCTTTCCACAATGGTTGAACTAATTTACATTCCCACCAGCAGTGTAGGAGGGTTCCCCTTTCTCCACAGCCTCACCAACATTTGTTGTTGTTTGTCTTTTGGATGGTAGTCATCCTTACTGGTGTGAGGTGATACCTCATTGTGGTTTTAATTTGCATTTCTCTGATGACAAGCGATGTGGAGCATCTTTTCATGTGCCTGTTGGCCACCTGAATTTCTTCTTTAGAGAACTGTCTATTCAGCTCCTCTGCCCATTTTTTAATTGGATTATTTGCTTTTTGTTTGTTGAGGTGTGTGAGCTCTTTATATATTTTGGATGTCAACCCTTTATTGGATCTGTCATTTATGAATATATTCTCCCATACTGTAGGATACCTTTTTGTTCTATTGATGGTGTCCTTTGCTGTACAGAAGCTTTTCAGCTTAATATAGTCCTACTTGTTCATTTTTGCTTTTGTTTCCCTTGCCCGGGGAGATATCTTCAAGAAGAGGTCACTCATGTTTATGTCTAAGAGATTTTTGCCTATGTTTTTTTCTAAGAGTTTTATGGTTTCATGACTTACATTCAAGTCTTTGATCCATTTCAAATTTACTTTTGTGTATGGGGTTAGACAATGACCCAGTTTCATTCTCTTACATGTAGCTGTCCAGTTTTGACAGCACCATTTGTTGAAGAGACTGTCATTTCCCCATTGTATGTCCATGGCTCCTTTATCGAATATTAATTGAGCATATATGTTTGGGTTAATTTCTGGAGTCTCTATTCTGTTCCATTGGTCTGTGGCTCTGTTCTTGTGCCAGTACCAGATTGTCTTGATTACTGTGACTTTGTAGTAGAGCTTGAATTTGGGGAGTGAGATCCCCCCTACTTTATTCTTCCTTCTCAGGATTGCTTTAGCTGTTCGGGGTCTTTGGTGTTTCCATATGAATTTTTGAACTATTTGTTCCAGTTCATTAAAGAAAGCTGTTGGTAATTTGATAGGGATTGCATTGAATCTGCATATTGCTTTGGGCAGGATGGCCATTTTGATGATATTAGTTCTTCCTAGCCAAGAGCATGGGATGAGTTTCCATTTGTTAGTGACCTCTTTAATTTTTCTTAAGAGTGTCTTATAGTTTTCAGGGTATAGGTCTTTCACTTCGTTGGTTAGGTTTATTCCTAGGTATTTTATTCTTTTTGATGCTATTGTGAATGGAATTGTCTTCCTGATTTCTCTTTCTATTAGTTTATTGTTAGTGTATAGGAAAGCCACAGATTTCTGTGTGTTAATTTTGTATCCTGCAACTTTGCTGTATTCTGATATTAGCTATAGTAGTTTCGGAGTGGAGTCTTTAGGATTTTTTGTGTACAATATCATGTCATCTGCAAATAGTGACAGTTTAACTTCTTCTTTACCAATCTGGATTCCTTGTATTTCTTTGTTTTGTCTAATTGCCATGGCTAGGACCTCCAGTACTATGTTGAATAACAGTGGGGTTAGTGGGCATCCCTGTCTTGTTCCTGATCGCAGAGGAAAAGCTTTCAGCTTCTCGCTTTTCAGTATGATGTTGGTCGTGGGTTTATCATATATGGCCTTTATTATGTTGAGGTACTTGCCCTCTATCCCCATTTTGTTGAGTTTTTATCATGAATGGATGTTGAATTTTATTGAATGCTTTTTCAGCATCTATGGAGATGATCATGTGGTGTTTGTCTTTTTTTTTTGTTGATGTGGTGGATGATGTTGATGGATTTTCGAATGTTGTACCATCCTTGCATCCCTGGGATGAATCCCACTTGGTCATGGTGTACGATTCTTCTGAAGTATTTCTGAATTCAGTTTGCTAATATTTTGTTGAGTATTTTTGCATCTACATTCATCAGGAATATTGGTCTGTAGTTTTCTTTTTTGGTGGGATCTTTGCCTGGTTTAGGATTAGGGTGATGTTGGCTTCATAGAATGAGTTTGGGAGTATTTCCTCCTCTTCTATTTTTTTGAAAACTTTAAGGAGAATGGGTATTATGTCTACTCTGTATGTTGGATAAAATTCCGAGGTAAATCCATCTGGCCCGGTGGTTTTGTTCTTTGGTAGTGTTGCTTCATTTTTATCTTTTTAATGTAAATGAAATCAACCATCATTCATGTTGGAGCTGAACTCATTTGTCAGTTGCAACCATAACCTGGCTATAGAAACAAGAGTTTGGCAACAAATCAACTAAAAAATGGCGTAAAAACATTCTGAGTCAATCGGCTGTATGGAATTTATGGAATTTACAGTAATGACTATTATGTGTTTTAATATTATCCGTTAAAAATATGTATTACACATATTTTAGTGAAATATATAACAAATCATCCCCTCACCCCCACCATTTCCCGCCCTCCACCCCGGAAAGCATCTCTGTCTTCTGATGTTGAACAGTCCCTATAACCAGTTAATACTGACTGTGTTTTTCTCAGCTCCCCTGCCCAACACCCAGCAATTGAATGCTCTGCTTAGTATTCTGGGGAAGGGCCAAAGTTTCTGTGAAGTTTCTCTCTGTTCTCTTGATCTGTCCTCAGACTTCCAGGTCCAGCATATGAGGCAGTGTGTTGTATTAGATAAGACTGGGACTGCAGAACCAGACAACCTGGTTTAAATTCCAGCTCTGCCATCACTATCAGGGTAACCAGGGGCAAGTTCCTTCTACCTCTCTAAAACAGAGATAATTAAAACACAACTTAAAATTGTTGTGATTTTAAGTGATTTAAAATATATGTGTAAAACACTGTAGATAATGTTTTCATATGGTTAATGTTCATTGATCGGTAGTTATAATGGTTATTTGTCTCTACTTGGAAATTACTTAGATGGTTAGCCTTCCCTTCTCTTAGCACCTAGTGACAATTTTAATTGGCCAGGATATCTTTAGTTAAGAACTTACAAATAACTAGAACTCAAAACCTTTGACTTTTCCCTTTATCTCTATCATAAATGATTTTTTTTTGCAATAGTACTTGATTTTCTAAACACTTCTTTAACATACATTCTACTCTGGACTCATACTTAGGTGGTTTTTGTGAAGGGATTTTCAATCTTAGTTGATATTTTGAGCCAGGTCTATCTTGCTGTGAGGGTGTCTCTGGAACATTGTCATTCATGACCGCTATTTGCTAGATGCCATTAGCACCATTTCCCCAGATTGTGGTGACCAAAAATGTCTCCAGACATGGTAGTATGTGCCCTGAGGAGCAAAATCATACCTTGTTGAGAACTGCTTTTTTAGAGGGGACTTCAGACTGTGATTAGTTATTTTAGTATTTCTTGGAGAGAGCCATGACAATTTTATTAATCAGTACTTATTTTTCAGATTGTCATTAGTTTTACTCAGTAGATCTTTCTCAGATTCTTTTGTATAGCTATTTAATTTAGTTGCTGCTACTAGGATTGACCAATAGGGCATCTCTTTTTTTCTGGTTACTGCTCATCCTGATGGCTAAAAAAAAAAATCCTTCCTTGTCCATATAGAAGCCATAGATTAAGGCATCTAGGGACCTTCTCAATGGATAACAACACCCAGGCCTAAAATTTTGTTGTATGTCATTGCACTTTTGTCTCAAAAAGAAGAGACAGGGAAATACATATCTTACTGATGATTTCACTTCGTATGTTATGCTCGGAGGTGGTTGAGAAAACAAATATTTTCTATGCCCAGAAAGGAAATTATTGCTTGGAAGTAATTTATAAGAACTTTAGGTTCTTCAAAAAAAAAACAGTAACCCAGGATATTTTATTTGAATTAAAATTGTTGAACACCTGAAGGATAACTATAGTGTGAAGTATTATTGGTAGTAGGTTTTGAAGATAGGCTTTTGAGTATCATCCTTATACTTCAGATGTATGTATGTATGCACATGTATGTTTTCTGGGAAGAATATGGTTTGCATCTGTAAATTAAAGACATGTGGTGTTTTCTTTAGACATAGTTTGCCTTTCCAGAATATTTTTCATAATACCAAATGATTTTTTTACAAATTTGTTATGTATCTATGAGTGATTAAGAAAAATATCCTACATTCATACCTTAAGTAATGCCCAAGCAAAATCAGGTCATTGAAATCAGAATATGGAAGGAAACTTCAGAGAAATATTATGGGCATAACAGATGAACAAACCTTAGGGAAATTATAAGTTCAAATATACTTCTATGGTTTTAGGCTTATAATAACTAAAATTTTACAGAAATACTTACATATACTGCCTTTGATCACAGAAAATATGGCTGTTTAATCAGACAGTGGTCTCCTTATATAACTCATTAATTTTGTGACTCTAAATTTTCTTTATTTGGCAGAATTTTATTTCTCTTTTTATTAACTTTTATATTTTTTTATACTGCAAGATTTATTTGTTGTGATATTTTGCAAATGTCTATAGGTAATATATAGCTTTCTAAGTACTAATAACATGCTAGGTTATCAGAATTATGACAAAGATTACTTTTTAAAATTTGAAAATTTGACCTGTATCTCAAATATTTGTCAAATGCCTTTTTAATTTAAAAAGTCCTTAGTAAAATAACAACAAAATACTACCTACCTATTAGAATGGCTTAAAATCCAAAACTTTGACAATATCAAATGCTACTGAGGATGTGGATGGAGCAAGAGGAACTCTTTCATTGCTGGTGGGAATACAGAATTCTACAGCCACTTTGAAGAAAGACTATTTGGCAGTTTCTTACAGAACTAAACATATACCATATGATCTAAACAGTAATCATACTCATTACCCCAATGAACTGAAAACTTAAGTTCACATAAAAGCTTGCACATGGATGTTTATAGAAGCTTTATTCATAAGTGCCAAAACTTGGAAGCAACCAATATGCCCTTCAGTAGCCAAATGGATAAACTGGCACATCCAGCCAATGGAATATTATTCAGTGCTAAAAAGAAATGAGCTATCAAGCCATGAAAAGACAGAGACGGACCCTAAATGCATTATTACTAAGTGAAAGAACCCAGTCTGAAAGGCTATTTACTGTATGATCCCGATTATGTGATGTTCTGGAAAGGGCAAAACAATGAAGACAATAAAAAGATGAGTGGTTTCCAGGGGCTAGAGGGAAGGGGAGATGAAAAGGCAGAGCACAGAAAAATTTTTAGGGCAGTGAAACTACTCTGTATAATGCTACAGTGGTAGATAATTTTCATTATGCACATGTCAAAACCCGTAGAATGTAAATAAAAAAAGAGGGAACCCTCTGGTAAACTAGGATGTTTGGGTGATGGTGTGTCAGTGTAAGTTCATTGATTGTAATAATTGTACCACTCTGGTGCTGCATGTTGTTAATGGGGGAGGTTATACTATGTCTGTATTGTATCAGGACAGTGAGTATATGGGAACTCTATACTTTCAGTTTTGCTGTGAACCTAAAACTGCCCTAAAAAATAAAGTTTATTAGTAGTAAAGCCCTTTCTTCATACTACAAGAACAATAAGTTGAAAGTTAGAGAATAGAGCTAAACAAGTACAATTACCAGCAATCCGATCATTTTTTCATACCTTTTTCATACACATTGGTACATGTCTCATATGTTTTGTTATAAAGATGGGATTATGCTATGTATAATCAGCTTTTGTTTTCAGTTAAGAGTACTTTCCCACACACTTAAATGTTCAACAATTTTTAAAAATTGAATTAGCACTCTTCCACAATTGGAGAATGTTCTGTTTCTGATTTTTAGGTGCTTTTTGCTAAATAGACTACTAACTTCCAGGTTAGGCTACAAAAAAGTATATCCATTTTGTACTGATGGTAATGTTTTTCTTTGGGATTATTTATGTAGATTGGCACAAATATTGGTTATTAGGACTCAATGACAGATTCTTGGTAAACTACTTTCTATAGTATTAAATGTATTTTATGCAGCTTTTTAAAGATTCATTTGAGATTCATTTGAATCTCATGTGTTTTAAGTAAATCATAGAATTTTAAGGTGGTTATTAAAGGAAATTTACGCTGTTAATTTTACTGATTATATAGGGTTTATGGCAATTTAGTTTGTATTAAGTTTTTTTGTCACCATTTTGGAATGACTAGCATCACTTCCTAATCATCATTAGAGAGACATTTTTTATTCAGTCACTTCAGAATTGTTTCCTGAGAACGCAGGGGTTTGTTACTTAGTGTATTTCTTGCACTCTTTAATTTCCCCTCTTTAAAGAGAATCATAGAGAAACTGAATTTTAGAAAAATGTTTTCCCCTCAGGCAATTCATTTGTCTACTTCTATTTTGTGGAGTTGAATTGCTGTAGCTCTTTTTTTTTTTTTTTTGCTATATTTGATGTATCCATGCATAAAAATGTTTTTCATTAAATAGGTGTTTAGAAATTTTATTTTAATGTAGCCACTTATGTATACATAACAGTGTTTTTCATTAAATACATGCTAATTCTGAAATTTGTGAATAGAAATTTGATAAGATAGGCTAATAAATAAAACATTTCTAAAATTATAGCCAAGTATCACTGAATGGGAATTAGTTAAATTAACTTGTGGGCACATAAACTTGGGATTGTGTTGCATTTCTTCTGGGACATAAAATCATTTTTTTTGGATGAAATAACCTAAATCTAAGTTTCTACATTATATGTTTATCTTAAAAATCCAAGAGAAAGGGTTAATTTTAACACTAGAAGATAGGCTAATTGCTGACCCTAAAGAGTCCTGAATTTAGATAGTCTGCTTTGAGTGAATTCTCTGAATTTCAAAGAAGAGTATGAGTATGTAGTTTAGAATTGGGTCTTAATGCTAACAGTCTGTTCACTACACTGGTGATTATTTTTGTGCATACCAAAAAACTTGGTTAAATATGACAGTTCAAATGCTGTGCTATAGTCTGCTTTTATGATAAGTAACAAGAATATTTTCATTTTTCATCTAACTACAGGGCTTTTAAGGCATTTATAATTTAAGAATATGACAGCTGCCTCAGTAGGGGCCATTTGGAAATGTGACTAGAAGAAATGTCAATTTCTTTATGATAGTATTATGAGTAATTACAGGTTAACGAGTATATCTAATTCACATTATCACAAAAAATTTCCTCATCCCCTTTGTAGTCTACCCTTCTCTCCACCCCTAGCTCATGATAATTATTATTAGTTCTCTATCCCCATATTTGTTATTATTCTGGAAGATCATATAAGTGGATTCATATAGCATATAGCCTTTTTAAAAAATTGAGATATAATTGATACATAACTTTGTATTAGTTTTAGGTGTATAATATAACGATTTGATGTATGTATACAGTGCGAAGTGATCACCACAATGAAGTCTAGTTAACATCCAGCACTATGCAATTAAAAAATTTTTTTTTCCTGTGATGGAAACTTTTAAGATTTACTTTCTTAGAAACTTTCAAATATACAGTACAATATTAACTGTAGTCACCTGTACGTTACATACCCAGGACTTACTTTTCTTGTAACTGGAAGTTTGTACCTTTTGACCCTCTTCACCCTTTTTACCACCTCTGGCAATCACTATATCTGTTCTTGGTATCTATGAGGTTTTTTAGATTCCACATGTAAGTGAGATTATACAATGTTTGTCTTTTTCTGTCTGACTTGTTTCACTTAGTGTAATGCCTTCAAGGTGTATCCATATTGTTGCAAATAACAGGGTTTCCTTCTTTTTTATGGCTGAATAAGATTCCATTTGTGTGTGTATGTGTGTATATATATATATATATATATTTGTTTTTTTTTGGGGGGGGGGGATGAAAGGGTTTATACCCAACTTTATTCCTATGGTGGCAGGTCAGTCACTAGAATCCCATCCACTCAGAGTGAGTCTGCATATAAAAAGCCCGTCTCTTCCTCTAGGCCTTTGCACACCCACAGTTGTCTCAGTCTCTGTCCTTGGCACTGCCACCACTCCAGCCTCTGTTCTCCTGCAGCCTTGCAGCAGCCCAGAGCACTGGGCGGAGCTCTTTATGTACAGTCAGTAACAACGTATTACCCACATGTATGTAGTGAGCTAGCTGACTAGGGCCAAGTGAGAGTCCTGGCCGCAGGAACCTTCCCTTTCTCCACAGCTGGTATCAATTGTCTGGCTTTGGAATCAGGCATAAAGTAGTTAGCTTAAAGCCTAACATGTAGCAAACACTCGAAATAATAGCTCTTTCTACCATGAGCACTCATTGTATTTAAGGTGGTCTCCATCTTAATTTTTCCTTTTCATTATTTCATGTATTCAACATTTGTTGTAGGTGTCAAACCTACAAATTCAGCATTTGTTGGTGTCAAACACTGTGGCAAATTTCAGAACCAAAGATTAATCAGACATAGTTCTTGCCTCCCACACGTCAGGTGGAAGAGGAGAGAAAGAAGGTACAGCCCTCTGCACCTCTGTAGAGGGCGGGATAATGTGGCAGGACAGCAGAGAAGAGGAAGAAATCCTTCCAGCTGGAATTCAGGAAGATATTCTGGAATAATAGATCTTTCACCTGGTAAATGCCAAAATATAGACCCACAGGGTCCAGGTAGGTATGGAAAAGAGTCCTTTAGAAAGGGAAAGCCCTGGGCATCATGTTTATCATCTGCCATAGCCTGCGAGGGGCATATTAGTGTGTCTTCAAGGAGGAGCTGCTTTACAGGAGCCAGCTGCCTCTCACATAGTATCACACATGTAAATGGCAGAACTACACAGTGAATCAGAAATAATGATACTGGGAGCTTCAAGCCAGTCATCAGCTTCTTTTCAGCATTCTACAAACAATGCTCATCTCTAGATGCTCTTCCTGGGCTGGTGGAGACGCAGGCATTAGGCCCTTTCCTTTCCTTAGCTGCAGACCATTAACAGAAAAATCCCACCTGGAGCCTGCACCCCATTAAGGACCATCGCCCTTCTCCCGCTCAGTCTGAATTTGCTTCAAATTGTGTCACTCTTTTGATTTGTTCATATTCTGTCTTCTTAGCCTCCACTTCAGCACATTGTCCACTAGGCTGCTCCTAAAATGCTTGCAGTCTGACAGCTCACATCCCTTGTGTTTCTCTTCCTCAAAGCCTCCCCTAGGAGATCGCCATGCTGGAGATTTCCCATGAACTGTACTGGTCCTCAGCCACATTTCAATTGGGTTCCATTTTGCCAGAAACCTTGGATTTTTTTTCTGTCTGACTTTAATAGCCAGGAGAGGCATTGGGCTGGACAGGTAATCTCATTTAATTTCCCTGATATGATTGTGGCAGTCCAGATAACACCAGGCTCTCACTCTCAGAAGGCTCACCTTCGGCACCCAGCTCCCAGGCTGTGAGGAAGTCTGAACTAGCCTAGCAGAGGTCACATGGAGATGCAGGCCCTCAGCCAGCATCAACCACCCGACATGTACAAGAACCTTCAAATGATTTTAAGGGCTGAGCCTTTGATTCATGCAACTGAGGCCATCAGGGAGCAAAGAGAACCTGTCCCTGCTGTTCCTTATGCATAAACCCCAGATTCAGAGAGTATAATAAGTAGTTGTTTTATGCCACTAAATTGGAGTGATTTGTTAAGCAGCCATAGTAACTGAAATTCCATTTACAAGTATGGAAGTGCTTCTGCAAATCCATCTATGAATTCACTTTTTGGAAACATCTTCTCTCTCTGGAGTCTTTTTTTTTTTTTGTTAATCATTAATCTATAGTTACATGAAGAACATTTTGTTTACTAGGCTCCACCCTTCACCAATTCCCCCCCCTACACCCCATTACAGTCACTGTCCAGCATAGTAAGATGCTGTAGAATCACTACTTGTCTTCACTGTGTTGAACAGCCCTCCCCATGCCCCCCCCCCACATGCTAATTATACATGCTAATAGTAATACTCCCTTTCTTTTTCCCTGCCCTTATCTCTCCCTTCCCACCCATCCTCCCTAGTCCCTTTCCCTTTGGTAACTCTTAGTCCATTCTTGAGTTCTGTGATTCTGCTGCTGTTTTGTTCCTACAGTTTTTCTTTATTCTAATACTCCACATATGAGTGAAATCATTTGGTACTTGTCTTTCTTTGCCTGGCTTATTTCACTGAGCATAATACCCTCTAGCTCCATCCATGTTGTTGGAAATGGTAGGATTTGTTTCCTTCTTATGGCTGAATAATATTCCATTGTGTATATGTACCACATCTTTATCCATTCATCTACTGATGGACATTTAGGTTGCTTCCATTCCTTGGCTATTGTAAATAGTGCTGTGATAAACATAGGGGTGCATCAGTCGTTTTCAAACTGGACTGCTGCATTATTAGGGTAAATTCCCAGGAGTGGAATTCCTGCGTCAAATGGTATGTGTATTTTGAGCTTTTTGAGGAACCTCCATACTGCTTTCCACAATGGTAGAACTAATTTACATCCCCACCAGTAGTGTAAGAGGGTTCCCCTTTCTTCACATCCTCGCCAACATTTGTTGTTGTCTGTCTTTTGGATGGTGGCAATCCTTACTGGTTGAGGTGATATCTCATTGTGGTTTTAATTTGCATTTCTCTGATGACTAGCGATGTGGAGCATATTTTCATGTGTCTGTTGGCCATCTGAATTTCTTCTTTGGATAACTGTCTGTTTAGCTCCTCTGCCCATTTTTTAATTGGATTATTTGCTTTTTGTTTGTTGAGGTGCGTGAGCTCTTTATGTATTTTGGATGTCAACCCTTTATTGGATTGGATCAGTAATTAATGAATATATTCTCCCATACTGTAGGGTACCTTTTTGTTCTATTGATGATGTTCTTTGGTCAGGGAGATTCTTTTTCAGCTTGATATAGTCCCACTTGTTCATTTTTGCTTTTGTTTCCCTTGCCCAGGGAGATATGTTCATGAAGAAGTCGCTCATGTTTATGTCCAAGAGATTTTTGCCTATGTTTTTTTCTAGGAGTTTATGGTTTCATGACTTACATTCAGGTCTTTGATCCATTTCGAATTTACTTTTGTGTTTGGGGTTAGACAGTGATCCAGTTTCATTCTCTTACATGTAGCTGTCCAGTTTTGCCAGCACCGTCTGTTAAAGAGACTATCATTTCCCCATTGTATGTCCATGGCTCCTTTATCGAATATTAATTGACCATATATGTTCGGGTTAATTTCTGGAGTCTCTATTCTGTTCCATTGGTCTGTGGCTCTGTTCTTGTGCCAGTACCAAATTGTCTTAATTACTGTGGCTTTATAGTAGAGCTTGAAGTTGGGGAGCGAGATCGCCCCACTTTATTCTTCCTTCTCAGGATTGCTTTGTCTATTCGGAGTCTTTGGTGTTTCCATATGAATTTTTGAACTATTTGTTCCAGTTCATTGAAGAATGTTGTTGGTAATTTGATAGGGATTGCATCAAAGCTGTATATTGTTTTGTGCAGGATGGCCATTTTGACAATAGTAATTCTTCCTAGCCAAGAGCATGGGATAAGTTTCCATTTGCTATTGTCCTCTTTAATCTCTCTTAAGAGTGTCTTATAGTTTTCAGGGTATAGGTCTTTCACTTCCTTGATTAGGTTTATTCCTAGGTATTTTATTCTTTTTGATGCAATTGTGAATGGAATTGTTTTCCTGATTTCTCTTTCTATTATTTCATTGTTAGTGTATAGGAAAGCCACAGATTTCTGTGTGTTAATTTTGTATCCTTCAACTTTGCTGAATTCCAATATTGGTTCTAGGAGTTTTGGAGTGGAGTCTTAAGGGTTTTTTATGTACAGTATTATGTCATCTGCAAACAGTGACAGTTTAACAACTTCTTTACCAATTTGGATTGGTTGTATTTCTTTGTTTTGTCTAATTGCCATGGCTAGGACCTCCAGTACTATGTTGAATAACAGTGGGGAGAGTGGGCATCCCCCTTGTTCCCGATCGCAGAGGAAAAGCTTTCAGCATCTCGCTGTTCAGTATGATGTTGGCTGTGGGCTTATCATATATGGCCTTCATTATGTTGAGGTACTTGCCCTGTATACCCATTTTTCTGAGAGTTTTTATCATGAATGGATGTTGAATTTTGTCGAATGCTTTTTCAGCATCTATGGAGATGATCATGTGGTTTTTGTTCTTCTTTTTGTTTATGTGGTGGATGATGTTGATGGATTTTCAAATGTTGTACCACCCTTGCATCCCTGAGATGAATCCCACTTGGTCATGGTGTATGATCCTTTTGATGTATTTTTGCATTTGGTTTGCATATTTTGTTGAGTATTTTTGCATCTACATTCATCAGGGATATTGGTCTGTAATTTTCTTTTTTGGTGGAGTCTTTGCCTGGTTTTTGTATTAGTGTGATGCTGGCTTCATAGAATGAGTTTGGAAGTGTTCCCTCGTCTTCTATTTTTTGGAAAACTTTAAGGAGATTAGGTATTATGTCTTCTCTGTATGTCTGATAAAATTCAGTGATAAATCATGTGGCCCGGGAGTTTTGCTCTTGGGTAGTTCTTTGATTACTGCTTCAATTTCGTTGCTGGTAGTTGTTCTGTTTAGATTTTGTGTTTCTTCCTTGGTCAGTCTTGGAAGGTTGTATTTTTCTAGGAAGTTGTCCATTTCTTCTAGGTTTGTTAGCATATAGGTTTTCATAGTATTCTCTAATAATTCTTTGTATGTCCGTGGGTTCCGTCATGATGTTTCCTTTCTCGTTTCTGATTCTGTTGATGTGTGTTGATTCTCTTTTTCTCTTAATAAGTCTGGTTAGGGGTTTGTATATTTTGTTTATTTTCTCAAAGAACCAGCTCTTGGTTTCATTGATTTTTTTCTATTGTTTTATTCTTCTCAATTATCCTGATTTCTTCTCTGAACTTTATTATGTCCCTCCTTCTGGTGACTTCAGGCCTCATTTGTTCTTCTTTTTCCAATTTTGGTAATTGTGTTGTTAGACTATTCATTTGGGATTGTTCTTCCTATGCCTTAATCGCTATATACTTTCCTTTTAAGACTGCTTTTGCTGCATCCCACAGAAGTTGGGGCTTTGTGTTGTTGTTGTTATTTTTTTCCATCTATTGCTGGATCTCCATTTTAATTTGTTCGTTGATCCATTGATTTTTTAGGGGCATGTTGTTAAGCCTCTATGTGTTTGTGAGCCTTTTTGCTTTCTTTGTACAATTTATTTCTAGTTTTATACCTTTGTGATCTGAAAAGTTGGTTGGTAGTATTTCAATCTTTTGGAATTTACTGAGGCTCTTTTTGTGGCCTAGTATGTGGTCTATTGTGGAGAATGTTCCATGTGCACTTGAGAAGAATGTGTATCCTGTTGCTTTTGGATGTGGAATTCCATAGATGTCTATTTGGTCCATCTGTTCTAGTGTGTTGTTCAGTGCCTCCATGTCCTTACTTATTTTCTGTCCAGTGGATCTATCCTTTGGGGTGAGTGGCGTGTTGAAGTCTCCTAAAACGAATGCATTGCATTTTATTTTCCCCTTTAGTTCTGTTAGTATTTGTTTCACATATGCTGGTACTCCTGTGTTGGGTGCATATGTATTTATAATGGTTATATCCTATTGTTGGACTGAGCCCTGTATCATTATGTAATGTCCTTCTTTATCTCTTGTTACTGTCTTTGTTTTGAAGTCTATTTTGTCTGATACTAGTACTGCAACACCTGCTCTTTTTCTCCCTGTTGTTTGCACGAAATATCTTTTTCCATCCCTTGATTTTTAGTCTGTGCATGTCTTTGGGTTTGTGGTGAGTTTCTTGTAAGCAGCATATAGATGGGTCTTGCTTTTTTATCCATTCCATTATTCTGCATCTTTTGATTGGTGCATTCAGTCAGCTTATATTTAGGGTGATTATTGAAAGATATGTACTTATTGCCATTGCAGGCTTTAGATTCATGGTTACCAAAGGTTCAAGGTTAGCTTCTTTAGTATCTTGTTGCCTAACTTAACTCACGTATTGAGCTATTATAGACACTGGTGATTCTTTATTTCTCTCCCTTCTTATTCCTCCTCCTCCATTCTTTATATGTAGGTTGTTTTATTCTGTACTCTTTTGTGCTTCCTTTAACTGCTTTTGTGGGTAGTTGATTTTATTTTTTTTGCCTTTAGTTAGTATTTGTTTGGTCTGCTTTATTTGGTGTGATTTTATTTTCTCTGGTGACATCTGTTTAGCCTTTGGAGTGCTCCCATCTAGAGCAGTCCCTCTAAAATACCCTTTAGAGGTGGTTTGTGGGAGGCAAATTCCCTCAACTTTTGCTTGTCTGGGAATTGTTTAATCTGTCCTTCATATTTAAATGATAGTCGTGCTGGATACAGTATTCTTGGTTCAAGGCCCTTCTGTTTCATTACATTAAATATATCATGCCATTCTCTTATGGCCTGTAGGATTTCTGTTCAGAAGTCTGATGATAGCCTGATGGGTTTTCCTTTGTAGGTGACCTTTTTTCCTCTCTCTAGCTGCCTTTAAAATTCTGTCCTTGTCCTTGATCTTTTCCATTTTAATTATTATGTGTCTTGGTGTTGTCCTCTTTGGGTCCCTTCTGTTGGGAGTTCTGTGTATTTCTGTTGTCTGAGCAACTATTTCCTCCCCCAGTTTGGGGAAGTTCTTAGCAATTATTTCTTCAAAGACACTTTCTATCCCTTTTTCTCTCTCTTCTTCTTCTGGTACCCCTATAATGCAGATATTGTTCCTTTTGTATTGGTCACACAGTTCTCTTAATATTCTTTCATTCCTGGAGATCCTTTTATCTCTCTCTGCGTCAGCTTCTATGTGTTCCTGTTTTCTGTTTTCTAATCCATCAATGGCCTATTGCGTCCTATCCATTCTGCTTTTAAGTCCTTTCAGAGATTGTTTTATTTCTGTAATATCCGTCCGCACGTCATCCCTTAGCTCTTGCATATTTCTCTGCAGCTCCATCAACATGGTTATGACCTTTGTTTTGAATTCTTTTTCAGGGAGATTGGTTAGGTCTATCTCCCCAGATTCTTACTCAGGGGAGGATGTCTGGGTTATTCTGGTCTGTATCAAATTCTTCTGCCTTTTAATGGTGATAGAGGTAGTTGTGGGAAGCTGGTGTGTGTGTTGGCTGGGAGAACTTCCCTTCTTGCTAGTTGTGGCCTTCTTCTCCTGGGAGGACATTGACCCCTAGCGCCTTGTGCTGGGTAGGTGCGCGCAGACAGGGTTTCTAATCCTTGCCCGGCTGCTGTGAAAGAAGCTCTGCCCTGCTGCCTCACGCTGCTGCTTCACTATAGCGGAGTGGCATTGCAGGGGAAACGGGTGGGAGGCTGATTATCTCCATGAGGGGCCTCCGAGCTGTGCTGTCACCCAGGGGTTTAGGGCGCCCAGAGTTCCCCGGGATTCCCAGCTGCTGGGCTAAGTGTCCGGAACGTTTCTGTCCAGCTGTGGGGTCCCTGTCCCTTTAAGTCTTTCAAAAAGCACTCGCTTTTCTTTGTCCCAGGGTCACCGGCTGTGGGAACCCACTCACAGGTTTTACTGTCCCGTTTCCTTAGTATCCAGCACCCCACGCACTGGGTGTCTGCCCTCCCAGTGCAGATCGCTGGTGCTGGGTGTTTAGTAGCCCTGGGCTCCCTCTCCCTCCCCGCTCCAACTCCTCTCCTCCCACCTGGAGCTGCGGTGAGGGGCACTTGGGTCCTGCCGGGCCACGGCTTGTATCTTTCACCCTTCGTGAGGCTCTGGTTTCTCGCAGGTGTAGATGTAGCCTCACTGTTGTCCTGTATTTTTTGGTCTCTCTTTTAGGGATAGTTGTGTTTGTTGAATTTTCAGAAATACATATGGTTTTGGGAGGAGATTTCCGCTGCTCTACTCATGCCGCCATCTTGGTTCTGCCCTCTATATTTGTATTTTTAAACCACATTTTCTTTGTCCACTTATCTGTTGATAATATAAGCTGTTTCCATGCCTTGGCTATTTGTAAATAGTGCTGCAGTAAACATGAAGGTATAGATATCTTTTTCAGATTGTGATTTTGTTTCCTTCAGATAAATAACTAGAAGTTGAATGATAGTTCTATTTTAAATTTTTGAGGAACCTCCATACTATTTTCTTAACTGCCTGTACCAGTTAAATTCCCATTGACAGTGCACAAGGATTCCCTTTTCTCCATATCCTCACCAATACATGTTATTTCTTGTCTGTTTGATGATAGCTATTCCAACAGGGGCAAGCTGATGTCTCATTGTGGTTTTGATTTGGATTTCCCTGATCACTAGCGATGCTGAACTGAACCGCTTTTCATGTGTCAGTTGGTCATCTGAGTGTCGTCTTTGGAGAGATGGACACTCAGATCCTCTGGCCACTTTATAATAATTGGATTTTTTTTCTTTTGAGCTGTATGAATTCTTTATATATTTTGAGTATTAACTCCTTATCAGGTATTTGATTTGCAAATATTTGCTCCCATTTTGTAGGTTGCCTTTTCATTTGTTAATGGTTTCCTTTATTGAGCAGAAGCTTTTTAGTTTGATGTAGTGCCACATGTTTATTTTTGCTTTGTTTTTCAAGTAGTGCCATTTGTGAAAATGTGTGAGCTACACAAGGGCAAGGATATTGTTCACTTTGTTCACTATTTAAGTTATACTGCTTGGTATAATACATGATAGTAGCAGGACTGAAATAAATATTTGTTGAATAAATGTTAAATGTCAGAAATATGACTTCCAGAAGTCTGAAGTTAGTTTATTTCGTGTGACTTTACCATCACAAAACATGAATTTGGTTTTGTTTTGTTTAGAGTGGTGACGGGAGGAGAGCATGAAAACTTCGAATAGAGTTCTTTTTAAATGTTTGCATTATTATCATCTGTGGACTTTGGTTGAATATGTCACTGAAGAAAAATGCCATCCACAGACTCTTATTGTAGAAATGGGGTGGGAATGCTAATGAAATCCTTAATACACCTAGGGGTGTCTCCTAATTTTTTGTGATTGCCATCAATATTTATTTTTATTAATATGATCCTGCTACATGCAGTGTGATTGGCTAGGTGTTGTTTCTTAAGTATCAATTGGTGAACCCATTCAGGGAAGGTATAAATAATTTTATATGAAAATTGTAATGATTCTTGTGTATAGTTAAAAATAGATATTGATGAGGAAATAGAAACTTCAGAAATGCTTCAGTTCAAGGGTTATTTTGCTTTATTAAAGAGGGTAATCTTAGACTTATTTTCTCAGGAAGGAAAATAGTCTGAATGTTTAAGACTAGTTGGGAAGGATGGATATTAGTCAAGGTGGGTAGTTAATAAATAACAAATAATGTGTTCCATAACCTTTGGGAATAAATGCCAATATAAGATTCATCTGGTATGTGTAAAATGTAATCAGTCATTGACATCTTGTTCTAAAATGCAAGATGTAGTATCTAATGTAGGCTTTTGTCTTCCTCCACCTTTGGGAACTGTGCCAGCATCTGCCTCTCTGCCAAGATTGCTTTGCAAACTACTGAGATGATCACTTAATATTTACTTCTGTGGAAATAAGTGCATGTATTATGATTTATATTTTAGGATTGGATTCACTGAATTGGAAGTCTGATTCATTATGAAGCACTCCTTGGTGGTTGTAGCAAACTTTCTTAGTCTGAATTCTAAGTGAAATAATACTAATTGTGCTGAACTATAGATTGAGATAAAATGACCTTAAATTTAGACAAGGGTGATGAGAGGGAAGCTGTGGTTTAACACCATAAGGATTTATATCTTTTTATGCACTGTAGAGCCTGTTTTTCCAGATAACAAAAATTAACAAAAGTTAATAGCCTTTAACAGTTCACTCTGATTTGGCTCAGAGTAGGGTTTTTTGGAGGGATGGGGAGAGAGAACAAGGGGGAATTATGTTGCATTATTTTATTAACCCCAGATTTAAAACCCGAGATTTGGCATTCCTTAGCAATAATATATTTGGTGTATTTTATATATATTTCATAATATGGTATTCATTGAAACAGCATGTTATGTAGATATCTTGTATTTTATTTACAGTTCTGGAAACTCCAATTTAAATTTTTCTAGGGTGAAGTAGTTCTAGTGTTACATATAATATTGCTTGTAGTTTTTAAAAAATTGGAATACATTTTCCATGAAGTCATTATTTTACAAGTTTACTTGAAGTTTTTGCTTAGTGGAACAGTAGACTGAGAAATAAACTAATGAAAATCTTCACTGTGTGGTAGTAATTAATCAGTCTTCAGTGATGGAGATTAAAACTTGTTTACTTTCAGGATAGTTCAGTAGGAAATAAGAAGTAGGAGATAATCAGGTTTTTTGTCTAGGACTGACAGTTACTCTCAGAAATTTTGCACCAGAATCTGGTAGAGCTGCATAAATAATATGCTGAGGTACAAGGAAGGGAGAGTAAGTGGCAGGTTCAAAAAAGCTTATTCGGTTAGTATTTTGGAGCTTTGTGGAGTATTTTTCATAATAATGAAATTGGATTAAAGACTGAAAAGAGTTAAAAAGGTTGTGTTGCTAAGGAGCTTTTTACTTTATTTCCTGATCAGGATCCCCAGTATGAATTAGGTTGATGAAATGGGAGGATCCTTTGGGAACTGATGTAGGACATTGTAGAAATTAGAAACTTTTAGAAAAACCAATTTAAAAACCTGCCTCTTTTCATCAATTTGAAAAAAAAAAAGCTGGGGAAAGGAACTATCTGCTAGGCTTTACAAAACATTTCTACTTCTTGGATACAAAGTGTCCTTGGAAGGATTTATACATGAGACTATTAGCCACATTTTAAGTGTTACTTTTAGAGATTTAAGTTTCATTTGAATTATTATTTTATATTTTGAGTTATTTCGAAGTAGGTTTTTGTGGTATGTCTTCAAAGTGGAAAGTTAATGGTGAGAAACTGAGAGGGAAGTTAAAGCTGAATAGAAGGATTCAGTAACCTATTTCCTTATCATAGTGGACCTTTAGTAATGTATGCAATTGTTGAATCATTATGTTGTACATTTGAAAACAATATACTGTTATATCAACTATTTTTCAATAAAAATAGAAAAAAGTAATACCTGTTTCCTAAATTTGAGTTCTCTAAATTTTTAGTAACACATTTGAAAACTTGGTGTTTGGGACAGTAGTGATCACCAAAGCTACAGGCTCTACTAAATTACTTAGTTAATACTAATGAAAAATGTTTTAGCTTCCATCAGACTAACCAAATCGATTCATTTTGAAGAAATAACTTGTATTTTTATTGGCTTCCTAAGCAAATCTAAGAGACCCCCTAATGTGACAGTATTAGTATTACTTTGGTTTTCATATATTACAGGCATTGTTAACATTTCATGGATTTGTTTTGTAGGATCAAATTTTGTAAGTTTTAATGGACTTAAAAGGACGGACACTTGTGAAAAAAATTTTTAAAATATATAGCTCTATATATAGTATCTGTTTCAAGGTTAGAATTATGTACCAGAAGAGATGGCAATTATTAATCCATTAAAAAAATATTTAGGGAAATTGAACAGGGGTGGAGTAATTAGAATTTATGGAGATTAATTTTTAGAAAAGAGTGACTTAACTGTGAGATGGAAAAAGTGGGAGAAAGGTGGTAGATTTTTAGGGTTATGAAGCATATGGTCATTCCACAAATACATGTTAAGTGCCTACTATGTAGTAGGAACTGTATAGAGATACAAAAAGGATATACCTCAACACAGATATAACTCAGTTCCCTTAAGGAACATACCATCTAGTAGTGGGAGCCATTATTAAAACAGTCAAAATTAAGTTGCCCTCTAATCCTGTGTTCTAAGTTTATAAAAATGATAAAAAAATTAATGAAACATAGGTTTTTGCAAATTTTGTAGTCTTCTTTACCCATCCTCATTGTAGGTAATGGATTTGTGGCATGTCTTTGGAGCTGATGTGTTTGATTTGGCTTTGCTTAATCTTGTGTTTTTGTAGAATCTTACATTAGTGTGCAGAAGTACCCACAGAGACACATGTCTCTTATGGTAGAAATTCTGAAACACTTGCTATCTAAAAATTGTTTTACATAGGCTGAATGTGGTAGAAATCAAGTTTTTTCTCCATGGAAAATGATCATATTCTTTGTGCTGTATTAAGATCTTGGACATTTGTGGGAAATAAAATGTCGTTTAGTATCACCCAAGTTGTGTGGTAAGACTAAAGTAAAAGGGCTTAATCTGGAAACATAGAAGCCAATCACTGTTAGCAGATGAACAAATTTGAAAAACTTTCTTTTAGTCTCTTCAGAAATATCAGGAAAAATATGGTATGGGAAATACTGATTGTACTCTTAAAAACTAGCTTTGATTGCTTGATAGATGATAGGATACCTCTAATTTTTCTTTATTCTCTATATATAACAAATTTCAGACCATCTGAAGGTAACTCTTCCATTGAGATACAGTTCTATACTTTAGTTGAAACACCCCCAGATTTAGAAGGTTGGTTTTGGCACATGAGTGCGTATGTGTGTGTAAATGTGAGCAAAGAACCAACTATAAATACTACAAGGCAGTTTACTGACAGCATGTAGGAGTTCAGTTAGGTTCAGGACTTTGTCATTTGCTTTCTTGTTAGATCTGAACTGGACTTTATTCTCTGCCATTTACCAAGCAGTAATTCTTGTATTGGATCCCTTGAATGGTTACTTTCAGTAACCATTTAGTTTTTCATCTTTACACATTGCACACAAGTTTTATGTGTCGCTTATCATCGCTGATTATTGTTCAGTGGTTATTTTGGCAGTTACATGAGGAAAAGACTATGATACTCGTTTCAGTTAGGGTGGCCTTATAACTCATCATCTTCTGAAAATAAAAAGGAGTGATATTAATAATTACCTAAGAAAAACAGACACAAACCAGGACTAGCCCATGCAAACCAAGATAATATGATAATCCTAATTAGGATGCTTTTGATTGCAAGTAACAGAAAACAAAAAACGAGTTGTGTGAAATGCTTTGGTTTGTGTATCTGAAGAGCCTAGTGTTTAGGAGTGCTGCAGGTTTGGTTTGGTGAGGACTTTGGCTCTGTTTCTCTATTTTCTTGACTCTTGACTTCTATGGCTGGCTGCCCTTGTGGTTGTTGAATGACTGCCAATAACAATATGGGCTATAATTCTCCATTTATGATCAGCAGGAGAGAGAAGCTTGCTCTTTCCATAAGCAGAGTAAGTCATAAGCCTCATGATTATTAGATACCACTGAACTAATCTCTCTGATGGGGAATGTCATGTGCTGATTGTCTTAGATATGGGCTATGTGAATATCACTGAGGAAAGAAATGTAAAATTACCCCAATTCTCTTAACCTAGTCAGAGTCCATTCAGCAAACTGGTGTAGAATCAGTCTGTCTTGGACAACAAGGCAGGTAAATGAAAGGGACGGAGTGGAATGGCTCTTCAGGAAGCAACCACAGTATTCATTGTAAAGTCCAGTGCCACTAATTGTTTGCATTTTCCCTTAGGTATCTGTTAACTGAGTCTGTGCAAGAGCTTAGCATACTGCAGATGTGTTTTGTTCTAGTGAGAATTTGTAGTATAAAATGACTTAGTATCCTGGCAAGGAAAGAGAAAAAGAAAACTTACTGTCCAATTTTTCTCATTTTTTTCTTTTTTTCTATAAGACTGTAATAATTGTCAATCTTTTTTTTTTAACAGACTAATAGGGATGCCAAAGGAAAAATATGATCCTCCAGATCCTCGCAGAATTTATACCATCATGTCAGCAGAGGAGGTAGCCAATGGGAAAAAATCTCACTGGGCAGAATTAGAAATCTCGGGTGAGTGAAATCTGAAGCATTTAATCCAGAGTATAGTAACAGTAATGAACAGGAGTGAGTACTGTTATGTTTATTTCTTTGTTGCTAATTTTTACTTATATGAACAAATAAATACAAGATGCTGAGGTATTAGTGTTTAACTTACCTGTTTTATCTGCGACTAAATATTTTTGTTTCTATTCTGTTCTTTGAGATTGATACCTCAAGCCAGAGTTGGCATCTGAAATTGAGGATATTAGGAGTTCAGTTCTAAGGAGGACCAGGTTCTTTGATATAATATATTTTGTTTTAGCTATTTCAGAGTAATTATTTTTGCAAATTGAAATCTTTGCCATCTTCCTGTCATCCCAGTATTTGCAGAGCAGGAAACTTAGAAGCTATTTGTTTATTCTAACTCATAAGTAATAATTGTGTTATATGACCTTTCATATTTAAAATTTGTTAAAATAGAATATGATTCCTTAAAACTCATAACTCCCATCTAATAGTGAAAAAACATCAGACAGACTCAGACTGAAGGATGTTTTGCAAAATACCTAATTAGTAATCCTCAAAATTGTCAAGGTCATGAAAAACAAGGATTGAGGAACTTTCACTGACCAGAGGAGACTAAGGAGACATGATGACTAAATGCATGTATAAATTACTAAATGAATTGAATCTTGGAACAAAAAGGTGTTAATAATTGGTGAAATCCAAATAACGTCTGTAAGTTAGTTAAGAACAATGTACTAATGTTGGTTTCCTAGTTGACAAATGTACCATGGTGTAATATAAGATGCTAATATGAGGGGAGACTGGATAAAGGGTATATAAGAATTATGTATTATCTTGATAACTTTCTGTAAATCTAGAATTATTACAAAGTTAAAAAACTTTTAAAAATAGAATTTAGGTATTGTTTTTTTTCTTTTATGAATTGGTATATAATATAGCTTATATATAGATTTTGCTTTTTACCCAGTAGGTTTTACTTATAAGAGTTAAAATCACATTTATAATGTCAATCAAGAATTACCTGTACATTTACCTAAAAGGTAACTAGACGGATAGTGATTAGTAATCAAAGGAATGAATATGAACATATCCTATTAGCTTAACCTGGGGTTTCTCAACTTGGCACTGCTGACTTAGGGCCAGATGATTCTTTGTGGTTGGGGGCCGTTGTGTGCACTGAAGGATGCTTATCAGCGTTCTGGCCTCTCCCATTAGATGCCAGTAGCCTTCTAGTTTTGACAACCAGAAATGTCTACAGATTGCCAAAGTCCTTTTGGAAGCAAAATCGTCTCTGGTTGAGAACTATTTGGTTAAACACTGAGTAAAACTAAATTAAGTTTCTCTTTTACCAGAATCTTTACTTGAAAAATTTGTTCTCTATTAAAATGCAAAATCATATTTGGCACTTTAAGCCTGATTATAGACAACATGAAAGCTTAATGTGTGACTGTTTCCTTGAATATGTACTTAATGCAAATGCAAAATCTTAAACCAGAGATGTTAATCTATAATTGTAACATCAGAAAGCTGAGGAAGATGTCTCCTTTTGGGGTAAAATGTTTTTTTTGGTGGGTAATCTGATAATCTGGTTCAAAATCACAATTCTTGTCTTTTTAAAGTTTGTATACTAATTCAGGCCCTACATATGGATAAACCTTGCGCTATTAATTTTTACTGAGTGTAAGAAATTCTTCTGTTAGGAATATAACTTCTTAAAAAATTCAGGACTGTTCTATTACAAAAGCCCAATGTAGCCCCATGATTGCTGCTTGAAACCGTATGATCACCCTCACGCCAAGGGTCTTCTCATTATACCACATCTCATTTAATGCATGGAAGGTCCATGAGAAAGAATGGTTTTCAGGCAAAAGTGGCATGAATTAAAGAAGAGCCAGGTGGTTTTGGAAGCAATCAGATGGCACTAAATACAAAATTAAGATGTCAAAGATAACAATATCTGTATTATATTTGCAGACTCTACTACCACTTTGTTTTGAGCCTAGAGTTTAATACTTCAATGTTTTGCCTTTTAGGTAGAGTGCGGAGCTTAAGTACATCACTTTGGTCATTGACACACTTGACGGCGCTGCACCTAAATGACAATTACCTTAGTCGCATTCCACCTGATATTGCCAAGCTTCATAATCTGGTTTACCTGGATTTGTCATCCAATAAACTCAGAAGTTTACCAGCAGAACTAGGAAACATGGTGTCTCTCAGGTGAGGAAATATAGATATGACTCACTGTATAAAATTCTAAACTTACCAAATAAAATTATGGGATGTTACTCATTTTACAGTAGGGTTTCCATATGTATTTGAAGATGAAGTGATACAAACTGTCAAAGCACAATGCTTGAGTTGGCCACCATTGAACATTTCTTTTCCTTCCTTTAAATTTGGAAGTTTCTGTCCAGAAGTATGCTTACATTACCAAATTATTTTGAGAGACTTGAGGGGACTGGGGCTAAAATAAAAATAAAATACTAAGTCTCACTTTAGGCTCAAGTGTACAATAAGACTAACCAGAAATAATGGGGAAAATATGATTTTCTTATAAGTAAAACTTTTAGGAATACATTCCTCTTTTACAAGGCAAGGTATCCTTATAATCCTTAAGGAAACTTTAAAACCTGATAATAAATGGATTTATTTCTAGCCCTTTAGGATTCTTCATAGACCTTGTGTAAATGTTCCCAGTACACGAAAGGATTGCTTTTCTATATTGTTTATCTGTTGATTAGTAATTGTAACAAATTGCTATATGTTTAAAGTTAAAAATTTATAAAAAAGTTTTAGAATCTAGTTCTTCATTATCCCCTTTGTGTTTTTGTTGGTTTTCCTTTTTTTCTATACTGTTTAGTCATCTAATAAGAGAGCTGTTTATTTTTTCTGTTGTTTGCCCAATAATTTCACAATCATAAGGTCATATCTTATCTATGCTATCCTTTGCTTTTTAAAAAAAATTTGTTCTGTATCAGTGAATGTCCATCACAGTACCTTGATGTGTTGTAGTTGTAATCAGTTATAAAAGTTGATACAGGTGATTAACTATTTTTTTTTGTGATTGACTATTATAGTTAAGTCCTGAAGTTTGTAAAAAGTATTTTTTATGTGTATGTGAATTAGATTAGGTTCAAGGATATATGTTGTCTTTGTAAATTAAGGATATCTATTCTTTGTATACCAAGAACTGTAACTCTGATTTGCATCTGATAGACATTTGAGTAAGAAAGAGAGAAAAGGAGGTGGATATAGCCTGAGTGATGTGCAGTCCCTACACCTTTAATAATCTTATAGAGAATAAGTAAACCATAGAAACACTGTTAACAGTGGTGGCAATTACACATTTTGTAGTACTTAAACAGCATATTTGGATGAGTGTATAGAAATGTACCTTGAATGTAAATATCACTCATGGTATGCTGGAGAGAAGGATAAGAAAGCATTTGTACATATTAATATACTGTGATATAGTAAACTAAAACAAACATTTTTTTTAACAGGGAATTGCTTTTAAATAACAATCTGTTACGGGTTTTGCCTTATGAACTTGGTCGGCTCTTCCAGCTACAAACTCTAGGTTTGAAAGGTGAGTGATTAAAAAAAAAAAAAGAGAGAGACCATTAACACTCAGTTTTGAGGTGTTCTGAGCCTTTTATAGACCATTTTGGTTACAGTATAGTCAGATTTTAGTATAATTGTGACTCTAGTGATTCTTAGGCATGAAATTGAACCTCATTTGATAGGATTTCAAAATGCTGCCATCATTTTAACAAACTTGTATGGGGAAAACTTTGTTTTGTTTTATATTTTACCTTTTATTTTCTGTGAAACTGAAATTTCTTAGAGGAGGTGTTTTAAATAAGCACTGTAGTTTTTTTCCCATCATTCTTTTTTATTTTTATTTTTTAAAAAGAATTAACTTACTAGAGTAAACTATAACCAGAATGTTCTATGTCAGGTTTTGATAGAGAAGATAAAATAACATTGATACATGATTTTAAGAGGGAAAAAAAAACATTATAACAGTAAAAATGAACTATACCTAATAAGTATAATTATTCTAAATAAAATATATTAATTCAAAATGCATACTTCTCTGACAAGCTCATCTCAGTCAATTTGGGATGAACATCATGTTCAAGTTATATAAATATTGAAATTTATGTGATTTTCTCTTATAGCATAGAAAGGGGTTTATTTTTAATTCAGAGGACTAGATATAGATGTATTGGTTAAATATTTAATTCTGTGAGGAATGAACACTTATCAAAGCCTTATAAAGTATATACTTTCATGTATTTTATTTTCCTTCTTCAAAAACTGTTTGAATCTCCGTGAACATGTTATGTTTGCATTTGTTTATGTCAGGTAATGGAGCAATAAGAATGGAAAGAATGCTGGCTTTATTGGATGAAATGGTAGAAAAGGTTTTAGTCTTCTGTATACAGTTAACTCTGTAAATTATATAATTATTTGATATTTATGTGAATATAATAGATATTTATATGGATAATTATATGAATGGTCTAAGTCTTGTGTTTTTAGTTTCTCTGTAGGATTTTATGATTTTTTTAAAATCATGTATGAGGGAAACAGGTGATACTTATAGCTAAACTATTACTTGAGGATTAACCCAAGGCATATCAAATTTAAATGTTGGGACACCTCACCTTATTCTCTATGAACTCAGTCTTATAAATGTAATTGAAACAGCCATCCAGGTAGAGTTGGAGTGGGGGGCAGATCTGTTCCTTTCTATTAAATTGTATTATGGAGTGATTGTCATTTGTTACAATTATAGATTGATGAAATATGAAATTGTCACTTTCATACTGATTATATAAATTGTATATATTTTTGTCTCAACATTTAGTATTTCTTTTAACATCAATCAGAATAGTTCTTTTTCTAAATTGATGGAGAGTACATCAATGACAAATGAGTAATTTACTACTGAACCCAGTGACTTACCTTTCATACCATGTAACATTCCTGTAAAAGAAAAATTATGTATCTTACTGCTTCATAACTCTATTGCATGGTATCACATACAGAGCCATATTCCCAGGAAATTTATAAGTATCAGCTGAATGAATCATTCTGAATATCTACTATCTCCTTAGTCCTTCATTCTCTTTTACTAGTTAAAATATTAGTCTTCCAAACAACTGTCTTTGTCTGCCTTCAATCCTAGGGTCCTTTTGTCTACTGGTTTACATTTGTTAAAATCTCTTCCTAGATCTCTAGTCCTTCAGATTAGGCACCAGCTCTGCCTTGCCAGCTATAATGTAGCTTTGCTCCTGCTTATGGATAAATTCCTTTTCATTAAACTTCAGTTTGTTCTATGGTAAATACCCATATGCAGCCCTTTTTTCTCTTTGAGAATCTTTTTGTCTGGCATTGCTACTTATGTTAAGATGATCCAGTACAGAAGAGCAAGTACCCTTTAGCAATGAAAGAAACCCAGAGGCCTTTCTGCCTTCTTTAAAAAGCTTAAGATGGAGGGGATCACGGGAAGATGGTGGCGTGAGTAGTTCAGAGGAAATCTCCTCCGCAAAACATATGTATTTATGAAAATACAATAAATACAACTATTCCTAAAAGAGACACCAGTGGATACAGTACAACAGCCAGGATACATCTACATCTGCGAGAATTCAGCATCACATGAAGGGGGTAAGATACAAGCCACTACCAGGCGGGACCTGAACACTCCCCCACCCCAAAACCTGGCGGGAAGAAAGGAGTCATAACAGGAAGAGAGTGAAAGCCCAGGACTGCTAAACAACCAGCTCTAGAAATCTGCACCCGGAACACAGACACAAGGTGCACGGGGTGCTGGATATTAGAGAAATGGAAAAGTAAAACCTGTGGGCAGTTCCCCGCAACTGGCGCCCCTGAGACAAAAGAGAAGGAAGTGCTTTCTGCAACTCTTAAAGAGACAGGGACCCCATAGCTGGACAAAGTTGTCCTGGCAGCTGGGAGTACTGGGGAAACTTAGGCGCCCTAAACGGAGGCAGTGCAGCTCTGAAGCCCCTCACAGGACTAGGAAGCCTGCCAGTCATTCCTCCAACTGATGCGGATCCCAACACATGGGCCCAGTAGCAGGAGAGTGGGAGTGCGCGCCAGGGGCGGAAGTGCTAGAAGGAACCAAGAGCAGATCTGTGCACCTCAGGGCTAGAGCGCAGCGGCGCAACTAAACAGCCCGGGCACGGCTTGCGCGCACCGGCGGCAGTGAAGCCAGGGCCCGGTAGAAGCCTGCGCAGAAAAGCCCCACGTGCACCAGCAGCGGAGACAGAGGGAGCAGGCGCACTCCCAGGAGCCAACCGGAATCCCAGCCCAACGCACAGCTGCCCAGGCCAGACCCAAAGGCCGCTGCTGGTACAGAGCTGCCCGGCAGGGGCGCCGCTAGCACGGAGGAGTGCATGTGGCAAGCCTGCCACTCCCAGCAGGGCTCCGCGCTGCTCTGACGGAAACCCTGCCCACAGCAGCATAGGGGACTAACCCGGTGGCTGCTCCAGGAGTGTGAGTAACCGTCACAGGCAGTGGAGAAGGGCAAGGCATCCAGAAAGCAGGAAAGGACTTTCTTCTCCCAGCTGACATGACTGCAACCTGCCTAAGCCACCGCTATCACCATAAAAAGGCAAAAAAATTTACTCCAGTCCAAGATAGTTCAAACAACACCTGAGAAATGATCTGCAGAGGCAGACCTAACCAGTCTCCCTGAAAAAGAATTCAAAATAAAAATCATAAACATGCTGACAGAGCTGCAGAGAAATATACAAGAGCTAAGCGATGAAGTCCAGAGGGAGATCACAGACATCCAGAGGGAGATTACAGAAGTGGAACAAACTCTGGAAGGATTTATAAGCAGAGCAAGAGGCCTTTGATGGAATAGAAACCAGAGAACAGGAATGCATAGAAGCTGATGCAGAGAGAGATAAAAGGATCTCCAGGAATGAAACAATACTAAAAGAATTGTGTGACCAATCCAAAAGGAACAATATCCACATTATAGGGGTACCAGAGGAAGAAGAGAGAGAAAAGGGGATAGAAAGTGTCTTTGAAGAAATAATTGTTGAGAACTTCCCCAAACTGGGGGAGGAAATAGTTGCTCAGATTACAGAGGCACACAGAACTCCCAAGAGACGGGACCCAAAGAGGACAACACCAAGACACATAATAATTAAAATGGCAAACATCAAGGACAAGGACAGAGTTTGAAAGGCAGCCAGAGAGAGAAAAAACGTCACCTACAAAGGAAAACCCATCAGGCTATCATCAGATTTCTCAACAGAAATCTTAGAGGCTGGAAGAGAATGGCACGATATATTTAATGCAATGAAACAGAAGGGCCTTGAACCAAGGATACTGTATCAAGCACGATTATCATTTAAATATGAAGGATGGATTAAACAATTCCCAGACAAGCAAAAGTTGAGGGAATTTGCCTCCCACAAACCACCTTTACAGGGTATCTTAGAGGGACTGCTCTAGATGGGAGCACTCCTAAAAAGAGCACAGAACAAAACACCCAACATATGAAGAATGGAGGAGGAGGAAAAAGAAAGGAAAAAAATAATCAGCTGTGTTTATA
The DNA here is from genome assembly GCF_040802235.1 of Manis javanica. Lineage (NCBI taxonomy): Eukaryota > Metazoa > Chordata > Mammalia > Pholidota > Manidae > Manis > Manis javanica. The sequence goes on from NC_133160.1 coordinate 111,517,605, forward strand.
ACAGCTCAATAAGTGAATTAAGTCAGACAGTAAGGTAGTAAACAAGCTAACCTTGAACCTTTGGTAACCACAAATCTAAAGCCTGCAATGACAATAAGTACATATCTTTCAATAATCACCCTAAATGTAAATAGACTGAATGCACCAACAAAAGACACAGAGTAATAGAATGGATAAAAAAGCAAGACCCATCTATATGCGGCTTACAAGAGATTCACCTCAAACCCAAAGACATACACAGATTAAAAGTCAAGGGATGGAGAAAGATATTTCATGCAAACAACAGAGAGAAAACAGGAGGTGTTGCAATACTAGTATCAGACAAAATAGATTTCAAAATAAAGTAACAAGAGATAAAGAAGGACATTACATAATGATAAAGGGCTTAGTCCAACAAGAGGATATAACCATTATAAATATATATGCACCCAATACAGGAGCACCAACATATGTGAAACAAATACTAAAAGAATTAAAGGAGGAAATAGAATGCAATGCATTCATTTTGGGAGACTTCAAACACCACTCCAAAGGACAGATCCACCAGACAGAAAATAAGTAAGGACACAGAGACCCTGAACAACACGCTAGAACAGATGGACCTAATAGACATCTATAGAACTCTACATCCAAAAGCAACAGGATACACATTCTTCTCAAGTGCACATGGAACATTCTCCAGAATAGACCACATTCTAGGCCACAAAAAGAGCCTCAGTAAATTCCAAAAGATTGAAATCCTACCAACCAACTTTTCAGACCACAAAGGTATAAAACTAGAAATAAATTGTACAAAGAAAGCAAAAGGCTCAGAAACACATGGAGGCTTAACAACATACTCCTAAATAATCAATAGATCAGTAACCAAATTAAAATGGAGATCCAGCAATATATGGAAACAAATATTTCCCCAACTTTTGTGGGACGCAGTAAAAGCAGTCTTAAGAGGAAAGTATATAGCAATCCAGGCATATTTAAAGAAGGAAGAACAATCCCAAATGAATAGTCTAATGTCACAATTATTGAAATAGGAACAAGAAGAACAGATGAGGCGTAAGGTCTGCAGATGGAGGGAACATAATAAAGATCAGAGAAGAAATGAATAAAATTGAGAAGAATAAAACAATAGAAAAAAATCAATGAAACCAAGAGCTGGTACTTCGAGAAAATAAACAAAATAGATAAGCCTCTAGCCAGACTTATTAAGAGAAAAAGAGAGTCAACACACATCAACAGAATCAGAAACGAGAAAAATAAACAAAATAGATAAGCCTCTAGCCAGACTTATTAAGAGAAAAAGAGAGTCAACACACATCAACAGAATCAGAAATGAGAAAGGAAAAATTACAATGAACCCCACAGAAATAGAAAGAATTATTAGAGAATACTATGAAAACCTGTATGCTAACAAGCTGGAAAACCTAGGAGAAATGGACAACTTCCTAGAAAAATACAACCTTCCAAGACTGACCCAGAAAGAAACAGAAATTCTAAACTGACGAATTACCAGCAACAAAATTGAATCGGTAATCAAAATACTACCCAAGAACAAAACCCCTGGGTCAGAAGGATTTACCTCAAAATTTTATCAGACATGCAGAGAAGACATAATACCCATTCTCCTTAAAGTTTTCCAAAAAATAGAAGATGAGGAAATACTCCAAAACTCATTCTATGAAGCCAACATCACCCTAATACCAAAACCAGGCAAAAACCCCACAAAAAAAGAAAACTACAGACCAATATCCCTGATGAACGTAGATGCAAAAATACTCAACAAAATATTAGCAAACCCTGAAAACTACAAGACACTCTTAAGAGAAATTAAAGAGGACACTAACAAATGGAAACTCATCCCATGCTCTTGGCTAGGAAGAATTAATATTGTCAAAATGGCCATCCTCCCCAAAGCAATATACAGATTCGATGCAATCCCTATCAAATTACCAACAGCATTCTTCAATGAACTGGAACAAATAGTTGAAAAATTCATATGGAACCGTCAAAGACCCCGAATAGCCAAAGCAGTCCTGAGAAGGAAGAATAAATGGGGGGTGGGGGGAATCTCGCTCCCCAACTTCAAGCTCTACTACAAAGCCACAGTAATCAAGACAATTTGGTACTGGCACAAGAACAGAGCCACAGACCAATGGAATAGAATAGAGACTCCAAACATTAACCCAAACATATATGGCCAATTAATATATGATAAAGGAGCCATGGACATACAATGGGAAATGACAGTCTCTTCAACAGATAGTGCTGGCAAAACTGGACAGCTAAATGTAAGAGAATTAAACTGGATCACTGTCTAACCCCATACACAAAAGTAAACTCCAAATGGATCAAAGACCTGAATGTAAGTCATGAAACCATAAAAGTCTTAGAAAAAAATGTAGGCAAAAATCTCATGGACATATACATGAATGACTTCTTCATAAACATATCTCCCTGGGCAATGGAAACAAAAACAAAAATGTACAAGTGGGACTATATCAAGCTGTAAAGCTTCTGTACAGCAAAGGACACCATCAATAGAACAAAAAGGTATCCTACAGTATGGGAAAACATATTCATAAATGACAGATCCGATAAAGGATTGACATCCACAATATATAAAGAGCTCACATGCCTCAACAAACAAAAAGCAAATAATCCAATTAAAAAATGGGCATAGGAGCTGAATAGACAGTTCTCTGAAGAAGAAATTCAGATGGCCAAAAGGCACGTGAAAAGATACTCCAAATCGTTAATCATTAGAGAAATGCAAATTAAAACCACAATGAGGTATCACCTCACACCAGTAAGGATTGCCATCATCAAAAAGACAAAGAACAACAAATGTTGGTGAGTTTGTGGAGAAAGGGGTACCCTCCTACACTGCTGGTGGGAATATAAATTAGTTCAACCATTGTGGAAAGCAGTATGAAGGTTCCTCAGAATGCTCAAAATAGAAATACAATTTGACCCAGGAATTCCACTTCTAGGAATTTACTCTAAGAATGCAGCACTCCAGTTTGAAAAAGACAGTTGCATCTCTATGTTTAACGCTGCACTATTTACAATAGCCAAGATATGGAAGCAACCTAAATGTCCATCAGTAAATGAATGGATAAAGAAGATGTGGTACATATACACAATGGAATATTACTCAGCCATAAGAAAAGAACAGATCCTACCATTCGCAACAACATGGATGGAGCTAGAGGGTATTATGCTCAGTGAAATAAGCCAGGCGGAGAAAGACAAGTACCAAATGATTTCACTCATATGTGGACTATAAGAACAAAGGAAAACTGAAGGAATAAAACAGTAGCAGAATCACAGAATCGAAGAATGGATTAATAGTTACCAAAGGGTAAGGTACTGGGGAGGATGGGAGGGAATGGAGGGATAAGGGTGGAGAAAAAGAAAGAGGGCATTATGATTAGCATGTATAGTGCGTGGGGGGCATGGGGAGGGCACAGAGAAGACAAGTAGTGATTTTACAGCATCTTAGTACGCCGATGCACAGTGACTGTAAAGGGGTATGTGGGGGGGACTTGGTGAAGGTGGGCGCCTTGTAAACATAATGTTCTTCATGTAATTGTAGATTAATGATACCAAAATAAAAAAATAAGCTTAAGATGGTAAAAATGGGATTGGTTTTATGAAGCAACTGAAGGGAATGAAATGTCCCTAAAGAATGGTAGCTTTATAGTCTTTGGAAGGTAAAACCTGAAATTCCTTATTGTTCAATAAAGTATAACCACATAGTGGTACTCTGTGTCCACAAAATGGGAAGGAGTGGAATGGAATATTTATAACAGCACTGTGATATATTTAAAAGAAACATTGAGTATTGACTACCTCTTACATTCCGCTTTGTCTTGAAACTGAAAAAAGGAACACTGTTTTCTATTTCCTGGTCTTTTCTGAATCACAAGTATGGATATTTTTTAGTGATTTTGGTCACCTTGGCCCAACAAGCTAATTTTTAGGAATTCTGTTTTGAGATTTGAGGAGTATGTGTGAAGGGTAGGGTATTTGATGAATTAGGATAAGAAGGCCAATTTAAAATCTGCAGATGTAGCCAGTCAGGTAATTTGGAAATATTCTTTTTAATCTTAAAAGAAAAATCTAGAGTATTAATTTTTTGGCAGAGAAGATATACCTAAAAGTAATTCTCATACAGTTTTTTAAAATAATTTAAGAATTCATGTCCTAAAGTGTAAGACACTTCTCTGACATATGGGCCAAAGAGTTGTCCTCAGGCATAAAACAGTGATGTCCCAAGTCATAAAAAAATAACCTAAATAATTGTAAAAATTTCTATCTTCCAAGAGTTATTTATCTCCCTTAAAGTAAAATGGACCAAAGCAGAAGACTTTCACTTATAAACTTTTTTATTCATAAAACATAAATAAAAGAATAACATTTTAAAGAAAATAATAAATAATTATACACCCATTGTCCAACATTCTCGGTATCTTTTTAAAAATGCACTTTGCAAATCTAATTGTCAATCATACAGGAGGCAGAGTACTTATTTCTGTGTTACATAATGAGCTTCTGAAAATCAATAAATAAAAGAACAATGTAGTAGAGAACATATTAATAGTTCTTATATATGGATATAGAAATGACTATAGAAAACTAATGCACCTTATGCATAATAATAACTGCAAATTGAAAGTATACTCAGTTTTTGTGTATCACATTGAAAGAATTTTTAAAATGTGATAAAATAACTGTTGGTGACATTACTGGGAAATGGGCACAATCACACCTTGGTGTAGATCCCTTGAACCTTTTAAGTTTCCTCTGTACCTTTTAATGATTATATCCCCTTCCTTTCTCCCAGAGGTATTATACTGTTCTGAATTTTTTGTTAGTTATTCCTTTGTTTTTCTTTAAATTATTCAACAGATGAGCTCCTACTGTGTGCCAAGTGGGGTTATGTATGTGTCTATTTTGGGTATTGTAACCTTTATACAAAATGGAATTCATCTGAATGTTGTTTTCTGTGACTTATTTTTTTCCCAGTTTATGTATTTAAAATTCAGGCTTGTTCATGCATATCGTTTTTATTCTTCATTGCTGTGTTGTATTCTGATAAGTGAATGTTCTATAACTTACTTTTCTGTAGTTATTTAGATTGTTTCCCAATTTTTTGGCTATTACATACAATACAGCTGTGAACATTCTGATACATGTCTCCTGATGGAGTTTCTAGGAGTAAAATTTTAGAAGCCTGTACATCCTTAGCTTTATTAGGTAATGCCATAATGTTCTGCAAAGTAATTTGCACTAAAATACACTCACCAAGTAATGTAGTTTCAACTTTTCTGTCTTCTTCCCAATACTAAGTATTGTCAGATTTTTTAAGTTTTGGCCGTTATTGAGTATGAAATAGTTTCTAGTTGTACTCAATTTGCATTTTCCTAGTTGCTAGTAAGATTGAGCATCTTTTTATTTATTTATTAGCCATGTTCTGTGATATTGTTATTGATGTCTTTTGCTCATTTTCACTTGGAGTATTTGTTTATTGATTTGCAGATCAAATTTGTTAGTTGCTCAAATTTTCTGTTCTTTAGAAAGTTTTGATTGTTCTTTTAATAAGATTTATACTAAAATTTCTATTAAAATGGTCAAGTTGTTCGTTTCCCAGGTAGTTCATTTAGGTTTTGCTTTATATCCTTTGAGATTATTTTATTAGGTATACCAAGTATACCTGTATATTGCTGTACCTTCTAGCGAAGGTAACCTCCTGGTAAATACTAGGTAGTGAGCCTCTCCCTTGTTATAACAGGTTTTAATCTTACAGTTTGTGTTGTTTAATACTGCTATGCAAATTTTCTTTTGGTTAATGTTTGCCTAATATCTTTTCTTGTCTGTTTACTTTCACTTTTTCAGCCTTTATGTGTACTTATGTTTAGGTGCATCTCTTAAAATAGTAGATAGCTGGACTTTGTTTTTAATCCAGTCTGACTTCATTTTGTTTTTAATATGTGGGTTTGGACCAGTGGTCTTACCTATGTTATAACTACTGATGTTTTTGTGTTAATGCTACCCTACCTTTTGATACCATTCTTTGTGTGGTTTTTCTCTCCTTTTTTGCCTTTCTAAAAATAAAGAGTATTTTTTGTTTCTCAATCTATATGCTTACTATGGTTTTGATTTTGTATGTTCTATTTCTAGACTCTTATTGGTTACTATTGATATTGTATCTTTTATATATTTTTGAAAAATTAAAATTTTTATTTAGTTTTTTTTTACTAAGCTATAATTACATAAGGTAAAATTCACCTGTGGTGACTGTTGATGAATGTTTGCAGTTGCATAACCACCACAATTGAGAAAAAGAACTGTTCTATCACCCTCAAAATTTATTTGTATCTATTGAAATCAACACTTTCTCCTAATCTCAGCCGTTGGAAACTACTTTTCTAGATGTTACATGTGGAAAACATACAATCTGCAGCCTTTTGAGGCTAGAGTCTTTCATTTAGCATAATGCATTCAAGATTCATCTATGTTACTGCACATATCAGTAGTTGATTTCTATTGCTCAGTAGTATCCCATGGTGTGGATGTACCACAGATTTTTATCTGTTCATAAATTGAAGGACATTTGGGTTATTTCAGTTATGGGTGATGAGGAATAAAGCATTATAAACATTTGAATACAGATGTCTGTTGGAAGTAAGTTTTTATTTCTCTTGGGTAAATAGTTGAGTGGGATTGCCAGATTGTATTGTAGGTGTCTTAAGATTAAAGTTCATAAGAAACTGCCACACAGTTTGCTGTAGTGGCTGTTTATTTTGCATTCCAAAAATATGAGCTTTAGTTGCTATACTTCTTCATCAGCACTTGCTATTATCAATATTTTTTATTTTGCTGTTTGGATAGGATGTAGTAATATTTCATTGTGGTTTTAATAGTCATTTCTCTAATGAATAATGATACAGAGTAGCTTGTGTATATTTGCTATTTTCCTTGGGGAAGTGTCTATTTATATATTTTGCCTACTTTTATTATAGAATTGCTTTTTTCTAATTACTGAGATTTGACAGCTCATTTTATATTCTGGATTCAAGTCCTTTACTAGATAAGTGTCTTGCAGATATTTTTTCCCAACCTTTGGCTTATATTTCTATTTTCTTACAGGGCCTTTCAAAGAGCAGTTTTCCATTTTGGTGCAGTCCTGTTATGTATTATTATTACATCTTTGATGTCACATCTAAGAAATAAATCTTTGCTTTATGAAAATATTCTTGAAATTATATAACTAGGGTTTGCATTGTGGTCTGTTATAATTTTTGTGTATGAGGCAAGGTTTGTTCTTTTGCATATTCATATACAGTCATTTAGCATTATTTGTGAAAAAGGTAATAGCTCCTACATGGATTCCCCTTGCAACTTTGTCAAAATTCAGTTAATGCAAGTATATGTGTGTCTACTGCTAGATATTCTATTCTGTCCCACTGATCTCTACCAATACCATGATGTTTGGTTACTTACTGTAGCTTTATGAAAAGCCTTGAGATTACATATTATGAATTCTCAAACTTTGTGATGGGTTTTCCAAGTTGCTTTGACCCTGGAGATGCTTTGCATTTCCATGTAAATTTTAGAATCAGCTTTTAATTTTTGAATAGTATCCTGGTGGAATTTGTATTGGGGTTGTATTGAATATATAGATGAGTTTGGGGAGATTCAGTATCTTAATCTTGGGACTTAATATTGTATTTTCCAGTCTATGAATACAGTATATCTCTCTGTGTATGCAGGTCTTCTTTATTTCTTTAATATTTTATAGTTTTCAGTGTGCAGATATTCTAAATATTTTCTGGACTTATGCTTGGTATTTTTGATGCTATTATGAATGATAACTGCTTCTTAAGTTTTCAGTTCATTGATATTGTATAGAATTAAAGTGCAGTTGACTTTTTGACCTTGTTTCTTGTAATGTTTGTAAACTTAGTACTTCTAGGACCTTTTACAGACTTAATCTGTGAATAGAGACCATTTTATTTCTTCCTTTTTGGTATGTATTCTTTTAAGTTGTTGTCTTATTACACTGGCTAGAAAATGTTAAAAAAATTGATGACAGTGCACATACTTGCCTTATTCTCGATTTTAGGGGGAGAGCACTCAGTCTGTTACCATTAATTATAACAGCTACAGATTTTTTGGTCTAAATTTCTTTCTAATTCACATTTACTGAGGGTTTTTGTCATCAATGCGAGTTGAATTTGGTCAGATACTTTCTCTGCAACTGTTGAAATGATTATGTAATTTTTTTCTTCTCTAGTTTATATGCTGAATTATATTGATGGCTTTTTAAATATTGAACCAGCCTTCTATTCCCATTTTAAATATCAGTTGGTCATTATGTATTCTCCTTAATATATTGTTGTGTTTGATTTGCTAGAACATGTATATTTATGATCATAAAACTATTCTGAAGTATTTTTCTTACAATGTCAGGATACTGCTGACCTCATAAAATGAGTTGGGAATTATTACCAACCCCTCTATTTTCTGGAAGAGTTTGCATAACATTGGTACTATTTCTTAAATGATTGGTGGAATTTCCCAGTAAAACCATGTGGGCCTAAAATCTTCTCTTTTGAAATGATTCTAATTACTAATTCAATCACCTTCTTTGACATAGGACATTGAGGTTGTCCCGTTCTTAGCGTAGCCACCCCAACATGCTTTTGGTTACTCTTTTCATGCACACCTTTTTCTGTTTTTCCACCTATTTGTGTCTTTGAATCTGTAGTGTGTCTCTTATGGACAGTATACAATGAATCATGTTCTATTATTCATTTTACTAGTCCTGGCTTTTTAATCAGAGTTTATCCACTTATATTTAATGGACTTGCTGATAAGGTAGGACTTATGTCTGCCATTTTGCTGTTTGTTTTCTGTATATGTCCTTTTTCTTCCTCTCTTCCTCAATTAATGCCTTCTTTTATGTTAAATGGATATTTTCCAGTGTACCAAATTAATTTCCTTGTTTCTTTTGCTATATTATTTTGAGTTATTTTCTTTGTAGTTACCCTGGAGATTACAATTAATATCTTAGTTTAATAGCAGTCTATTTGGATTAATATCAATTTCAGTAATATAAAAAAAGCTTTGTACCTTTGGCTCCATTCATTTCAGTTTATAATCTTGTCACAAACATCTTTATTGTGTGTCAGTCAACATAGATTTATACATTTCTGTATGCAATTAAAGTTAAAAACAAAAATTACATCTATGTTGTCTTTCATATGTACCTGTGTAGTTATTTTTACTGGTCCTTTTTTTTTTTTTTCGTATGGATTCAAGTTACTGCCTAGTGTCTTTTCATATCATCCTGAAAGTATCCTTTTAGTATTTCCTGAAGGGGTTGGTTTGGTCTTCTAGTGATGAACTGGGAAGACAAGACACAGAAGAATCTTGAAAGCAGTGGGGAATGAGTGAACTCAGCTTTTGTTTATCTGGGAAATGTCTTTATTTCGCTTAGTTTTGAAAGGTATTTTTGACTGATAAAAAGAATTCTTGGTTGACAGATTTTTCTCCTTTCAGCACTTTGAATATGTCATTGTGCTGCCTTTTGGCCTCCATGGTTTCTGATGAGAAATCACCTGCTAATATTATCTGTACATTATGAGTCACTACTTTCCTATTGCTGTCTTTGTCTTTGTTATTATAGTTCTGTTATCATTTGTCTAGGTGTGGGTCTCTTTAATTTTATCCTTCTGTTTGGTTCCTTTTTATAATTTATGCATTTTTGGTATTCTTTATTTGGTGAGGCAATTATTTGGATGTGGTTTTCTCTAATCCTTGGCATGTATTAAAGTAGTGGATTTCTAAAGTTTTTTTCTGGTCATTAGGTACAGTTTTTATTGTCCTTGACAGTTTCCATCAACGGCTTTTTTTCCCTCTGTGTATGGAATATACTCTCTTGTTTCTTTGCATGCTTTGTAATTTTTCATGAAGACCTGGACATTTAAAATAATGTGTCAGCTCTGAAGTTAGAAGCCCCTTCCAAGGGTTTTTTTATTGTTGCTACTTGTGTTTGTTTGTTGCTTTAGTGACTTTTCAGGACTAATTCTGTAGAGTCTATATTCTTTATTGTATGTGGCCATCAAAGTCTCTATTCAGTTTAGTGGTCAGCTAATGCTTGAACAGAGATTTCCTTAAATTCCTGGAACAATTAAATCTTCCAGTCTTGACCAGGTGACTCTGTGCATGTTTTGGGTCACACCTTCAATACTCAGCCAGGAAGTTTCTAACTGCCTTAGCCTTCATTCCCTACTTGTACATAGCCAGCAGGTGAGGCAGAGGTAAGAGCTGAGGCTATTCTAGGTCATTCCTAAGCATATGCATAGCCCTCCGCATATGTTTGGCCATCTAGATTACCAGGAATATGTCAGAGCTTTTCAAGAGCCCTGTTGACATCTTATTCTCAAGCTTTGCTTCTAGGTTTTTTAGTTATTGTTTACCTCACCTGTTACCATGGCCTCAGGCAGCCACAGTTAAAGCACTTCTCATTATGATTTCCTCAAACATGCCCCCTCCTATCTGGGTAGAATTCTTTCAGCACTAGACAGGAGTCAGGGAGCCAGGTCTGATAATGAGGCTTTGAAAGAGCTCCAGCTCAGTCTTGGTTGCTGCAGTGATTGCCAAGCTATCCTGGTAGCAAGGGGCCAGGAGTTAAAACGGGGCCAGGAGTTAAAACTCCTCACTCAGATCACTGTCCATATCCATATTTTGCCCTTTTTTCCCTCAAATAAATACTCCCAGTGTTGCTGCAATTAGTTAATTTCCAGGCTTCTGAAATACTTCATTTTGACAATTTTAGTTTTTGTTGTTGTTATTGCTTTTATTAAAGGAGGGGCAAATTTTTGGAGGTCTGTAATTTGCCATTTTTGCTGAGTTTTCATTTTGAATGAGCTGTCGTAGTTTCTGTCTTTCAAGAAATTTGTTCATTTCTGCTAATTTGTTGAGTTGATGGACATAAATTTTTAACATTCCCTATCCTGATGTTTTAAGGGCTATTTCCTTTTTAATTCTCAATATTTGTAAGTTATGTCCTTTTGTTGTTCAAAGATAGGTTTATCAGTTTTAGGTGCAGTAGTAATCTCTTCTTCCTATTGTAAATTTAATTGATTTCTGTTCTGTCTTTATTGGCTCCTTTCTTGTTTCCTTGGGGTTTACTTGCTCTTGTTTTAGATTTTTAATATGGAAGTTAGATAATCGATTTCAGATAGTTTCTAATGTAAACATTTAGTGGTATAAATTTCCTGCTAAACACTAATTTAGCTGCATCCTAAGTTTTGATGTTTTCATTTTAATTCAATTAAACATTTTTAAGTTCTCTCATGACTTCCTCTTTGATCCATGGATTCTTTAAAAGTGTGATGTTTAATTTCAAAGTACTTGGGGATTTTGCAGATACTTCTGTTGTTCATTTCAAGTGTTTTGTCTTTTATTTTGCTTCTGCTCAGTATGCTTTGTATGATTTCATTTCTTTTAAATATGTAACAGTTTGTCTTCTGGCCCAGTATATGGTCTTTCTTGGTCATTGTTCATGTACACTTGAAAGTAATGAACATTTTCCTGTGTTTGAGCAGTTGACTCAAGTTGACTGAAAAGGTTGTTATGATCTTTTTTATCTTTACTGATTTTCTGTTTACTTTTTCTGTTGATTAACTGATAGAGGAGTGTTGAAGTCTGAAATGCCATATTGCAAATTTCTGTGATACTATTGCACTGTATTGTAGCTTCCATTGTTGCTAACTGAATTTTGTTGCCATTTTCATTTTTTTTTAATCTTTTGAAGTAGTTGATCCTTTTTCTCCCTGTCTGGTTTTAAAGTCTTCTACTTGCTGTTGACATTCTCTAGTTTGCAGTACAAGGTAAAATGAAATCCTTTCACAAACTTTGTATACACTGTGCTTCTTGGATCAATTTATTCATTTTTTTAAATTCAGCTTTTGAAAGTTTGGAGCTTTTTTTCTTTTCGAATATTGGCTCTTCTCAGTTCTCCTCTAATCTCTCTGACTGGAAGTTAGGCTATATTTACTATTAACTATTGCTGTGTATCACAATCCTAACTTTCTTCTAGTGTCCTTGTTTTTTCCTCTGCTGTCTTGGTTTTCCCAGAGACCTTTTAAATAAGGTCTGCAGTTTTCTTAGCTATACTCCTATGTTATGGAGGAGCTGTATGATGTGGTGGTAAGGTGTGGAAGGAGAGGAAGAGTCCTATATATAGTCTTATGTTTAGGTCTCAGTGTTTCAGTGAGTCTGAGTTGGGCATCTGTCTCCCTTCTCCAACACACTTTGGGCTAGAGAGAGGTGGATTGTGGGGTCTATCTCTTACCCAAGGTTGATTAGGCTTGGTAAAACCCTACTTGGTTGTACTTACCAATTTGGTATTTACATATTTTCATTTTAAAATTTGGTAAAATTTTGTTCTAAAATTTGGTGAAATAGCTTCCCTCTTGGGCAGGGCTTCTTAAGGGGAACATTCCCCCCTCCTCCTGCTTTGAGGAGGGAGGATTTTTCTCTAATTTTATTATAGTGAGACCTGGTGGGGTTCCTGGACATAAAATTCAGGAAGGTGTGGAGGCACCTAAGAGTGAGTCCTCTCTCAAGCTAATCTCTGAGCATCTAGCATTTTGTCAGTTACTATTTAAAGTGTTTTAACTAATACTAGTTCCTTCTCGGCTTCTGCATCTGGGCTTCTGCTACCACTAGGCTGTGATTCTCTGATCTGCCCATTTGTGTTCAGGGCAGCGGTTTGCTCTGTGAACTCAATTGTTAGGATAGGAGTGACAAATTCCAAGCTCTTTACATGAGAGACCTGAAACTGAAGTCCTATTCTTTCTAGAACTCCCAATTTAATATATATGAATATTTCTTATTCTAACTGCGATATCTTTTACTGTCTTAGGTTTTACATATTTTTGACCCTCAGTAATGCATTGTGGTAATTTTGTTAAATATATGTATTTTTCTGTTTACTAAATTTTATTTTCAGCTGTGTGTAAACTACCTAACTCCTTCATCATGTTTTTTCCTAGTGCTCTATTGAGCTATATATAAATTATTTGAGTAAAATACCTAAGTAATTACATATGCAACTTAACTAATTTCGACGAAAGTATGCACATGTGTAACCACTGCCTAGCTCAAGACATAGAACATTTTTGTCATCCCAGGAAGATTCCTTTCCTACTTTCAAGTCAACTAGAAACTGCCAAACAGATTTTAATCATAGTTGTACCATTTTACACCTCCACCAGAAATTTATGAGAGTTCGAAGTATTCCACATTCTAATACTTTTTTGGTCCACATTTAAAAAATTTTAGCTGTTCTTGTGGGTATGTGTAATATTGAAAATCTTTTATAGTTAGTACCATCATTTCTGGAAGTCCCATGGTTTCTGTTTTTCAAGTCTGTTTGCTAGATTGTTATATGCTTGTCTTAACAAATGCCTCCTTTATTATTTAAGTGAATATATAGACTGTTAACAATAGTTTGATTTTTGAAAATCGGATGAATTTTTACTTAGTACTCAGATATTCCTGGTTACTGTCATAAAAAATGATTAATTTTTCTCTTACATTTCATTAACTTATGTTTTAATAAGTTTTCTTTACACTTGAAATATCTGCCTTTTCTCCTCAGGTAATATAAATATTCTAACTAGGAAGACCCTCTTCTTTTATATGATACCATTCATTCTTTGTTACATATGGCTATTTGTCTTTTTTTTATTTTTATTTTTTATTAAGGTATGTTTGATACACACTCTTATGAAGGTTTCATATGATAAAACAATGCGGTTACTACATTCACCCACATCATCAAATCCCCACCCATATCCCAATGCAGTCACTGTCCATCAGTGCAGCAAGTTGTATGGCTGTTTGTCTTTAAGTTAGAATACTGTCTTCAAAGTAAATGTAGAACCTATAAGGGTTACTTCAATGTGCCAAGTTGTGATATTACTTCAGAATTGACTACAACTAATCTATATGCTTATGTATATATGTATATATGTGATTTTGACAGTTCATAGGCATACGGCATAAAGTGAAATGGGAAATAATTTTTGAAGTTTTTTTAATGACTATCGATAGGATTTCTTTAAATTTATATAATGTCTCTAAATTTAGGTAATAAATTAAATACAGTAGAATTCACTTTAGACAATTAGTATTTGTTTATTGTGTGCATTTGTGTGATCTTGCCATTGTAACTCTTACAGATTTTATTTTTGTCTTCTGGCTTAGGCAATCCTTTATCACAGGATATTCTCAATTTATACCAGGACCCAGATGGAACCCGAAAGCTACTGAACTTCATGCTTGACAATCTTGCAGGTAACTATTAATGAGAAAGTAGTAAACTCTGCAGATATTACTGCCAGCTAATATGTCACATGTTGCTTAATAACATCTGATAAATTTTTATAACTGCTTTTAGGTTTAGAGTTCTACCATTAGTTTATCCCATTTTTCTTTTCTTATATTGAGTGCTTTCTGTTTATTAAGCAGTATTTTGGGAGCTTTAGTTACATTATCGCACTAATCATTCTAAGAATTTAGGAGGTAGGAGTTTGTATTGGCATTGTACAGATGCAAATTCTTAGATTCAGAGAATAAAGTAATTTACCTAAGCTAAAACTGCTGATTAATGCCAGAGCTGTGAACTCAAGATTTGTCTTGCTGTTAATCACAAAGACAGATATGTATGAATTTCATGCAGAAATTATGGAACCCACATATTGTACATATTTTCATAAATAAAATAATTAGTTTGATGTACTACAAATTTGTAGAAAACTGCAAGCAGGATTTTAATTAAGAACAGATTTATCTGACTAAACTAGTATCTTAAGTGGAAATTTTTATATAAAAAGTCTTTTAAGTATTTGACTTAAAATTTTTTTTGCTTCAGTATTCAAATATAGGTAAACTATGGAGATTCTACTAAATTAAAAAATTTCTCTTAAGAATAGTGTGTTTCTAAAATACAGACTCTTGAAAAAGAGCTGGAAATCTAGATTCCAGCATAGAGGCCACCATCACAATGTTTTCACTGTACTTATTTTAATTCTATTAATCATAGAAGATACCAAAATACAAATTTTTCATTTATATATATATATTTGAATTAAGGTATCATTGATAGACAATCTTATAAAGGTTTCACATGAGCAGCATTGTGTTTTCAACATTCACCCATATTATCAAGTCCATCACCCCACCTCATTGCAGTCACTGTCTATCAGCAAACTAAGATGCTTTAGAGTCATTACTTGTATTCTCCATGCTGTACTGCCTTCCCCATGACCTACTATATTGTAAGTGCTAATTATAATGCCCCTTAATCTCCTCCCTCCCTCCCCCACCACTCTCCCCAACCCCTTCCCTTCGGAAACCGCTAGTCCCTTCTTGAAGTGTGTGAGTCTGCTGCTGTTTTGTTCCTTCAGTTTTGCTTTGTTGTTACACTCTGCAAATGAGTGAAATCATTTGATACTTGTCTTTCTCCACCTGTCTTATTTCACTGAACATGATACCCTCTAGCTCCGTCCATGTTGTTGGAAATGGTAGGATTTGTTTTCATTTTATGGCTGAATAATATTCCATTGTGTATATGTACTACATCTCTTTATTCATCTATTCATGGACACAGGTTGCTTCCATATCTTGGCTATTATAAATAGTGCTGCGATAAACATAGGGGTGCATATGTCTTTTTTAATCAGGGAGTTTGTTTTATTCGGGTGAATTCTTAGGAGTGTAATTCCCGAGTCAAATGGTATTTCTATTTTTAGTTTTTTAATGAATTTCCATATTGCTTTCCACAATGGTTGAACTAATTTACATTCTCATCAGCAGTGTTGGAGGGTTCCCCTTTCTCCATATCCTTGCCACCATTTGTTGTTCCTTGTCTTTTGGATGGTGGCCATCCTAACTGGTGTGAGGTGATATCTCATTGTGGTTTTAACTTGAATTTCCATGATGGTTAGTGGTGTGGAGCATCTTTCCCTGTGCTCATTGGCTATCTCATTTCTGTTCATATCCTCTGCCCATTTTTTTAATTGGGTTATTTGTTTTTTGGGTGTTGAGGCATGTGAGCTCTTTATATATTTTGAATGCTAACCCTTTATCAGATAAGTCTTTTATGAATATATTCTCCCATACTGTAGGATGCCTTTTTGTTCTGTTGATAGTGTCCTTTGCTATACAAAAGCTTTTTAGTTTGATGTAGTCCCATTTGTTCATTTTTGCTTTTGTTTCCCTTGCCCAAGGAAATGTGTTCATGAAAAAGTTGCTTATGTTTATATTCAAGAGATGTTTGCCTATGTTTTCTTCTGTGAGTTTTATGGTTTCATGACCTTCATTCAGGTCTTTGATCCATTTCAACTTTACTTTTGTGTATGGAGTTAGACAATAATCCAGTTTCATTCTCTTACATGTAGCTGTCCAGTTTTGCCAATACCCTTTGTTGAAGAGGCTGTCATTTCCCCATTGCATATCCATGACTCCTCTATCTTATATTAATTGACCATTTGTGCTTGGGTTTATATCTGGGCTCTCTAGTCTGTTCCATTGATCTATGGGCCTGTTATTGTGCTAGTACCAAATTGTATTGATTACTGTGGCTTTGTAGTAGAGTTTGAAGTTGTAGAGCATAACCCTGCTTTGTTCTTCCTTCTCAGGATAGCTTTGTCTATTTGGGGGTCTTTTGTGGTTCCATAAGAATTTTAGAACTATTTGTTCTAGTTGGTTGAAAATGCTGTCAGTATTTTGATAGGGATTGCATTGAATCTGTAGATTGCTTTAGGCAGGATGGCCATTTTGACTCCTAATTTGTCTATCCATGAGCATGGGATGTATTTCCATTTACTGGTGTCTTCTTTAATTTCTCTCATGAGTGTCTTATAGTTTTCAGGGTACAGGTCTTTCACCCCCTTGGTTTGGTTTATTCCTAGGTATTTTTTTCTTTTTGATGTAGTTGTAAATGGAGTTTTTTTCCTGCTTTCTCTTTGTGCTAATTCATTGTTAGTATATAGGAATGCAACAGATAACAAATTTTTTTTTTAAAGTGAGATTTACAGTAAGGTAAAATCAAATTCGAACTGTCTAAAATTTCTTTTGGCTGTTAAGACTATAAGTTGATTGGGAGAGACAGAATAAGGTTATTAGAAAGGTTCTTTTAGTGAGAAATTAAGAATATGTGGCAGTTGAATTAAGCTGTATACATAATATGTGTATGCTATTTCTTCTTGCTTTAAAATGAAATATTTCTATTTTCTGTGTAGATGTAGCCAGTTGACTCATCCACACTGTGGTGTGTGTGTGTGTGTGTGTGTGTGTGTAATTTTTAAGTTCTTCAGATATTTTGGATATAAGCTGTTGGTTGGGATATATGTTACAAATCCCTTCTCCATGCTGTTGTTTGCTTTTTCATTCTCTTTTGATAAACAGAAAAAAATTTAACATGTTCAAATTTATTGATCTTTTCTATTATGGTACTCCTTTTGTGGCCTCTTTAAGAATTTTTCTCTACCTCAAGCTCAGAAATGTATTCTCTTATGTTATTTTCTAAAAACTCCACTTTTTTACTTATAACATTTGGAGCCATCATCCTCCCAGAGTTGAAGTTTGTGTAATACAGAAGTCAATTTCATAAGTTTTCCATATGTATATTAAGTAGACGCTGAGCCATTTATTGAAAAGTCTGTCCTTCAATCAGTGTTAGTGCCATCTTTGTCATATATTGTCCATATACGTATGAGTCTGTTTCTGTATTCTGTTCTCTATTCTCTTCTGCTAGTCTTTATGGCACTGTTAACAGTCTTTAATCAATGGTAGCAGACAGAGTAAGTCTTCCTCCTCAATTTGATTCTAAAGTCTTGACTAGTTAGTGGCCATGCTTCTTTCACCTTGTATTTTCATTAAAATTGTTAGAATCCACTTTTCAAATGTCTCCCCTCCCCAAAATGTAGGGATTTTGATTGGAAATATATCAGATCTATAGGTTCCTTTGGAAAGAACTGAGATGTTTATAACAGTGGGTCTTTTAACAATGTGTAATATACTTTCATTTGTTGTGCCTCTCTTGTTTTCTCTCAGTATTGAGCTTTGGATTTCTGTGTAGTGGTCTTACACATTTCTTATTACATTTATTCTAGGTATTGGCTTTTATTTGGTGTTCTTTTAAATAGTCTTTTTGAAAATGAATCTTAATTCTTACTGCTGATTTATGGAATACAGCTGAATTTTGTGTATTTATTGGCATTTAGCCACCTTGCCAGATACTTGTTACATGTACATGTTCAGGTACTTTGCTAAACTCTTTTAAATTTGAATGTATTTTTATTCCAATTTATACATTTTGTCATCTGCAAATAATGACACTTTTATTATTCTTTTTAATTCTTCTTTTATTTTTTTTGGTCTTACTGCACTTGGTGAGATCATCAGCAAAAAGTGGTGATAACAGGCAACATAGTCTTACAGTTTTTAGTAATTTATGATTCTAATGTTCATTGTAGTTTTTATATAGATAAACTTTTAAGGAAGTTTTCCTCTATTATTAGTTTGCTAGGAAAGTTTATTGTTTTTTATTCATTTTACTTGGTGAATGCATTGTTTTTATGTTACACTACCATTGTATTCCTGGAATAAACCCAAGTAGTTTAAAATACACTATTATCCTTTTTCTATATTCCTGTGTTCAGTTTGCTGGTATTTTACTTTTTTGCATGTAAGCTTGAGTGAGACTGGCCAAAAATTCTACTGTTTTCAATATTTTCATTAAGTTTTGATTAATTGTATGGCCTCATACAATGGGAAGTATTTTCTAATTTTCTATTGATTGGAGGAGTTCATTTAAAATAGGTGTTCTTTCTTAAACATTTGGTAGAATATATTTGAGTCTGGGTTTCCTTTATAGGAAGTTTTCAATTATTTAATTTCTTTAATAATTATAGCACTATTCTGATTCAACATTTTCTACCAGTTTAAGTTGTATGTTTTGGTAATGTGCCCATTTTCTCTAAATCTTCAAATTTATTGACATAAAGTTGTTAAAGTATTTTTAAATGATATTTTAATGTCCATTTGATATATAATGATGAATCTTTTGTGTTCTAAAAATTAGTTATTTGTGTTGCTTCTGTTTATTTGATGTATAGCCAAGGGATTTATTAGTATTTTCTTTGAAAAAAGAAAAGAACCAATTTTTAGTTTTGTTGGTCCTTTCTGTTAGTTTTTTTCAGTATCAGTAATTAATCATTATTAAATATCAGTAATTTATCATTATTTTTGTTCCTTTGGATTTCACTTGTTGCTCTTTGTCTAACCTCTTAACCTAAACCATTAACTTGTAGACTTTTTTTTTCTCCAAAGTACTAAATTATAAATCTGTACTAAATTATAAAGCCTGTAAAAATGGCTTTTAGCTACATCTCACAAGTTTTAATTTGTAATATTTTCATTATCATTCATTTCAGCATATTTTCTTATAGCTCACATTAGTTCTCCCTTGACTGATAAGTCATACAGAAATTTCTTTATTTCCAGGGGAGTTGTTCTAGTTTTGTCATAAATTGCTAGCCTTATTTTTTGGTGATCTGAGAGCGTGCTCTAATTGATTTTAAATTTTAAAAATGCGTTTTTTTTATTACCCAGAACATGATTAATCTTTGTAAGTACCAAGTATCGCCATTAGGAAGAATGTGTATACTATAACTGTTTGGTTCTTCATTCTGAGTATATTAGTAAGTTTGTTAATTATTGAATGTGGTATATATACTTAATAATTATTTTGTTTTTATTACTTCCTGAGAGGTGTGTTACTACAGTCTCCCACTTTGATTTGTTTATTTCTTCTTCTAAGCCTTCATAGCCTTTTAATTCCATACATTGAAGGAGTATTTCCATATGTTTCATCTCTCTGGTTATTTGACTCTCTTATCATTATGCTGTTCTTTCTACTTTGATATTAATATACTTACATGAAAACATAGAGTTACATGAGTTCTCTTTTGGTTGGAGTTTATACTGTTTATCTTTTTCTTTTCCTTTATGTTGAACTTTTTCTCTTTCCCTATATCTTATTTCCTTCTGTCTGCTTGCTTTGACTTTATTTTGTTCTTTTTCTTGTTTGAAGTAAAACTTCAGATTGTTGATTTGAACTCTTTCCTTTTTTTAAATGTAAGCATTGTAGCATTATAAGTTTCCCTGTAAGAACTACTTTAGCTGCATCTGACAAATTTTGATATGTTGTATTTTCATTTTCACTCTTTTCAATGAAATTTTAAAGATTTCCTTTGAGACTTCCTCTTTGATTCATGGATTATTTAAAAATGCATCTCTCAATTTACTGTTTCTTTCTTTTCTTATTTGATCCCAGTTTGGGACCAGTTGGGAAACATTCTGTGTTACTTCAACTTTTTAAAATTTGCTGAGGTTTGTTTTGTCTGTCTTGGTGAACGTTCCATGGGTGCAACTATACTCTGTAGTTGGTTGGAGTGTTCTATAAATGTAAATCAGAGTATGTTGTTGTTGTTGGTGTTCAATCCCTTTGTATCTTTCCTAATTTTCTATCTGGTAATCCTGTCAAATGCTGACATTATAATTTTGAAATCCCCAACCATAGTGTGGATTTGTCTGTTTTTCCTTGTGATGTTAATACAAACACCCTGTTTTTTTTTTTTGAGAGGGCATCTCTCATATTTATTGATCAAATGGTTGTTAACAACAATAAAATTCTGTGTAGGGGAGTCAATGCTCAATGCACAATCATTAATCCATCTCAAGCCTCATTCTCGTCAGTCTCCAATCTTCTGAAGCATAACAAACAAGTTCTTACATGGTGAATGAATTCTTACATAGTGAATAAATTCTTACATGGTGAACAGTACAAGGGCAGTCATCACAGAAACTTTCTGTTTTGATCACGCATTATGAACTATAAACAATCAGGTCAAATATGAATATTCGTTTGATTTTTATACTTGATTTATATGTGGATCCCACATTTCTCCCTTTATTATTATTATTATTATTATTATTATTATTATTATCATTTTTAATAAAATGCTGAGGTGGTAGATGCAAGATAAAGGTAGAAAACATAGTTTAGTGTTGTAAGAGAGCAATTGTAGATGATCAGGTGTGTGCCTGTAGACTATGTGTTAATCTGAGCTAGACAAGGGCAATAAAACATCCATGGATGCAGAAGATTTCTCTCAAAACAGGGGGGGTGAGGTTCTAAGCTTCATCACTGTTGATCCCCAATTTCTCACCTGATGGCCCCCCTGCGACTGTGCCTGTCTTAGGTTGTTCCTCCCTTGAGGAATCTTACCCGTCTCTGGCTAACCAGTCATCTTCTGGGGCCATACAGGGAGATGTAAAGTTGGTAAGTGAGAGAGAAGCCATATAGTTTGAAAAGGTTAGCTTTTTACTTCTTTGCAATTTATGCCCTGTGGCATCCATGCCCAGCATTTGTCTTGAGGTATCTTTACCCCTTGGAGGAATTATGATACTCGGTAAATTCGACATGAGGCATGAATTCTATTTAAGGGTTGTAATTAGGAAGGAAGAAGAAAAGCTATAGAGGTAGCAGACGGAAGAAAACATGGGAGGATTGATTATTTCTTTGACATATCTTCTTGTAGAGTACCTTAAGCATGTATAGGTTTTAAACTACTAACTAAATTGCGCACACATATTAACATAGTAGGAATACAGTTACATAACCAAAGCAGATCTATAATTACCAGCCATCTCCAGTGAAGCCAAGAAAACCAGTTAGGCACCCTAGGCATTTGTGAAAATTTGTCTATGATATGGTGGATATTGTCCAACTGTACTTGAACAGTCTGAGAGAAATAAGACAAATTAAAGCAACCCATTTCTGGGAACTGTTCACATCCCATATGTTCTTTTAACCGTAGATAGTCTGTAGTCGTAAGATTTTGGAGCGCTGCAACTTGCACTTCTTCTAATTCTTGGTTGAGTTCCAACAGTAGAGATCCAGTCAAATTTGTTGTTTTACTGAAAGCACAGGCCAGCTTAGATATCTCCTTCTTCATTCCAATGGCAAGTCCAGGAACCGGTGGGATGGATGCAGCTACAACTGCAGCATCGCCTGGATCTTTGTTGAGGTTTTTTGATGATCATCTTCTGGTATGACTCTTCCAGAGAGTGCTGATGTTGGAAGTTCTTCTTCATATCGTATCTTAGTTCATTTTCTGGGTAGCCAAATTAGGCTTTGATCCTCTGTATAAACACAAACAGACCCTTTGCCCACACTTTGATATGCCCTTTATACCATTGTGTAGAAGTCATTGGAGGTCACCACACAGGAACTGCTTTTTTTTTTTTAATTTTATTAAGAGAAACAAATATTATCAGAAAAGTGTACCTCCACAGCTGATCATCTGACACCCTTTAAGTGATCAAAATTAAGGATATTTAAAGCATGTGTTAATCTTTGATTTACCATTAGTTTTATCCTATCAAGGAGTAAGGAGTAATCCCCCTTTTCTTTCTTTTTTTTTTCTAATCTTTAATCTACACTTACATGAAGAATACTATGTTTACTAGGCTCTCCCCTATACCAGGGCCCCCCTATAAACCACATTACAGTCACTGTCCATCAGCATAGCAAAATGTTGTAGAATCACTACTTGTCCTCTCTGTGTTTACAGCCCTCCCCTTTCTCCCTCCCACCCCATGCATGCTAATCTTAATACCCCCTTTCTTCTTCCCCCCCTTATCCCTCCCTGCCCACCCATCCTCCCCAGTCCCTTTCCCTTTGGTACCTGTTAGTCCATTTTTGGGTTCTGTAATTCCACTGCTGTTTTGTTCCTTCAGTTTTTCCTTTGTTCTTATACTCCTCAGATGAGTGAAATCATTTGGTATTTCTCTTTCTTCGCTTGGCTTATTTCACTGAGCATAATACCCTCCAGCTCCATCCATGTTGCTGCAAATGGTAGGATTTTCCCTCTTCTTATGGCTGAGTAGTATTCCATTGCAAACACCCTGTTTTTAAAAATGTTAGCATGGTATTTCTTTTTCTCTCCTCTTACTTTGAGCTTTACCATGTTGTTGTATTTAAAGTGTTTTTCTTGTAGGTAGCATAGAAGTGAATCATGTCATGTTTTTAATCTATTCTGTCAAGATTCCACTCTTTTAATTTGTATATTTAGACTATTTACATTTAAAGTAATTATTATTACACAGAACTTAAGTCTTTGCTATTTTATTACTCATTTTC
Source organism: Manis javanica (assembly GCF_040802235.1). NCBI lineage: Eukaryota > Metazoa > Chordata > Mammalia > Pholidota > Manidae > Manis > Manis javanica. Next base: position 111,540,895 of record NC_133160.1, read on the forward strand.
TGTTTGTTTCCTCTGTTTCTACGTCCTTTGTTTATCTCTCATTTCTTTATCTTTTATGATTTCCATGGTTACTTAAACATTCTTTAGGATTCAATCTTGTTTTATTTATGCTGTTCTTAAGTATATTCTATAGTTTTCTTAAGTATATTTCTATAGTTCCTAGTGGTTGCTCTAGATACCACTATATATATGTGTCTATTTATAATGGTATTTTATCACCTTAAGTGAATTATTGATGCCTTACTTCCATTTATATCCCTTCATCTTCCCTACTTTTAAAATGTAATTGTCTCTAGTGTTTCCTCTATCTACACTAAGTCCCTCCCAGTTATAATTCTTGCTTTAACTGTCAGATATGATTTCAAAAGCTCATGTGGAGAGGATAATCTATTATATTTACTCCTAATTTTGCCCCTTGTTCTTTACTTTTTGATGTTCCAGTTCTTATTCTGTTATCATTTTCTTTCTGTTTACAGAGATTCCTTTTGTCATTCTTCTACAGGTGGCTAGCAATACAGTCTCTTAGTTTTCCTTTGATAACTTTATTTCCCCCTGATTTCTGAAGGATAGTTTTGATGGATAAAGAATATGCAGTTGACAGTTCATTTCTTTTAGCACTTGAAAATACACCACATCCTCTAGCCACCAACACATTATAGGTAATGTGTCATTTCTCTTTGCTGTTTATGAGATTCTTTATTTGTCTTTAGTTTTCATCAGTTTATGATGTGTCTTGGTATGGATTTCTTTGGGTTTATTCTACTCAAAATTTGCTCATGTTGAATTTGTAAGTTAATGCTGTTTTCTAAATTTGGTTATTTTTTAGTTAATTTCTATTTGGTCCTTTTAAAAAGATTTTAATTTCTACTTCTTTGCTGGGGCATTTTATTTTTTCATTTGTTTCAAGAGAATTTGTTATTACTTCTTTAAACAGCTTATGATGCTGTTTTAAAATTTCTTTCAGAAAACTTCAACATTTGGATCATCTAGGTGTTGATTTATTTTGATAGTCTTTCCTCACTTAAGTTGTGGTTTTCCTAGTCTGTGGTATGTCTAGTGAATTTAATTTGTACCCTGGATAGTTTCAGTATTATGTTAAGAGACTCTGGTTCTTTTTAAAATCTCCATTTTAGTGTCAGTGCTCAGTTTAGGTTTAGCATGTGGGTTCTGTCAGCCCTTCCAGGCTTAGCTGATACCCCGGATATAGGCAAATTAGGCCAGGTGGTGACTGTGGGATGGGTTGGCTCCTTGAGTTATGCTAGAGAGGTTGCCATTAGCAACACTGGATGACTGGTACCACTGAGTGTGCATTTCCCCACATAGTCCCTGCTTCACTGCTCCTTTCCTGCTCCTTTGGTCAGAGAGGTCAGTCTTTCCATGTTGCCTGCCCTGTCTGTTTCTGGTGGCACCAGGGCTATTTGCAGGGCTGGCTAGCACTTAATGTGGCATATCTGGGAGACAAAAATGCAAGAATTCTTGTTTAATCACATTTTAGGTATGATACTAAGAGATGTATTAAGATGTTAACTGCTACTACTTCTTTTCTGTCACAATAAGAACAGATTTAAATTTTGATCCAGTTTTAGCACTCTGTCTAGAACCATACATATTTTTCTGTTAAACAGTCTTTATTTATTTAATGATAGCCCATATGACTCTGTACTCCTATACTTTGTCATATCATTGCAGTTGCAGTTTTCCTTTGATAACTTTATTTCCCCTTGTAGTGCTGACCCCTGTGTGTTTGAAAATCCACATAAAACTTCTGTTTTTCCAAAAACTTAACTATTAATAGGCTACTATTGAGCAGAAGCCTTACCGAGAACATAAACAGTTAATTAACACATATTTTGTGTTTTTATATATTTATGTGTGTGTGTGTGTGTGTGTGTCTGTGTGTGTGTGTTTACCTTCAAGTAAGCTAGAGAATATTTCAAAGTGTGGCAGATCTCAAAAAGTTTTCCAATACTTACTGAAAAAAATCTACGTTTAAGTGAACCTTTGGACTTCAAACCTGTGTTTTTTAGGGGTCAGTTGTATTATTCTCCTTGTAAAAAATGTTATGACAAGAATTTTCTTTAATTACAGTCCCCTCCATGTAAGTTTAAGTTGAGTGTATATTCTTGTAGGTATTTCTAAAGATTTTAATATGCAGAAGTCATACTAATAGAAATTTTATGGTATATTACTTTTTATGTGTGTTTTTAAAGTATTTCCTAATAAAATATACCACATTTTATCATTAAATATTTTCTACTTTATTTTTTCATTCAGCACTATTTCTTGTATATCTCTCCACTTCAGCACACACATCTGACCTTTTTCTTTTTAACTGTACCATTGACTTCCATACAGGGATATTAGCCATTTACCATTGTAAATGCTATTATAAACAATGGTGTAAGGAATATCTATTTCAAACCTGCTTTAGACTAATCCCAGGAAATAGAATTACTGAGTTACAAGGGCATGGATGTTGTAAAAGATCATCCAACTTGTCCTTCCAGATAGCTGTACCAGCTTATGTTCCTACCAGTCTTACATGCAAGTAATTACTATCACCAAACACGGATATCATATATTTTTGTCATCCTGGATAAAAGCATGCTATCTCCTCATCTTTTTTTTTTAATCCTGTTAACTAGTGAGGTAGTGTCTTTTCCTATGCTTTTGGCTCTTTGGATATCATTGTTGACTACTATGCATTTTATTTACACTGATATATTGTGAAGTATTAGTTAAAATATGATAGTTAAGATTTGTGAGGCAATTAAACATCAACCTCAGTAAATTCAAAAAGATTGAAATTGTACCAGCCAACTTCTTAGATCAAAAAGGTATAAAACTAGAAATAAATTAGACAAGAAAACAAAAAGGCTCAGAAACACATGGAGGCTTAACAACATGCTCCTAAATAATGAATGGATCAATGACAAAATTAAAACAGACCTCAAGCAATTTATGGAGACAAAAGAAAACAACAGCACAATGCCCCAACTTCTGTGGGATGCAGCAAAGGCAGTTCTCAAGAGCAAAGTATATAGCGATCCAGGCCTATTTAAAGAAGGAAGAACAATCGCAAATGAATAGTCTAAATTCACTATTATTGAAACTGGAAAAAGAAGAACAAATGAGGCCCAAAGTCAGCAGAAGGAGGGATATAATAAAGATCAGAAGAAATAAATAAAATTGAAAAGAACAAAACAATAGAAGAAATTAATGAAACCAAGAGCTGGTTCTTTGAGAAAATAAACAAAATACACAAACCCCTAACCAGACTTATTAAGAGAAAAAGAGCATAACACACATCAACAGAATCAGAAATGAGAAAGGAAAAATCATGACGAACACCACAGAAATACAAAGAATTATTAGAGAGTACTATGAAAATCTATATGCTGACGAACTGGATGACCTAGAAGAAATGGACAACTTCATAGAAAAATACAACTTTCCAAGACTGACCCAGGAAGAAGCAGAGAATCTAAACAGACCGATTAACAGCAATGATATTGAATCAGTAATCAAAAAACTACCTAAGAACAAAACCCCCGGGACAAGATGGATTCACCACTGAATTTTACCAGACATTTAAAGAAGACATAATACCCATTCTCCTGAAAGTTTTCCAAAAAAACAGAAGAAGAGGGAATACTTCCAAACTCATTCGGTTAAGCCAACATCACACTGGTACCAAAACCAGGCAAAGACCCCACAAGAAAAGAAAACTATGGACCAATATCCCTCATGAACATAGATGCAAAAATACTCAACAAAATATTAGCAAACCGAATTAAAAAATACATCAAGAGGATCATACACCGTGATCAAGTGGGATTCATTCCAAGGATGCAAGGACGTTACAACATTCGAAAATCCATCAACATCATCCCAACACATCGACAAAAAGAAAGACAAAACCACATGATCATTTCCATAGAAGCTGAAAAAACATTTGACAAAATTCAACATCCATTCATGATAAAAATTCTCAACAAAATGGGTATACAGGGCAAGTACCTCAACATAGTAAAGGCCATATATGAAAAACCCACAGCAAACATCATACTTAACAATGAGAAGCTGAAAGCATTTCCTCTAAGATTGGGAACAAGACAAGGATGCCCACTCTCCTTGCTTTTATTCAACGTAGTACTGGAGGTCTTAGCCACGGCAATCAGAAAACACAAAGAAATAAAAGGTATCCACATAGGTAAGGAAGAAGTTAAACTGTCACTGTTTGCAGATGACATGATATTGTACATAACAAACCCTAAAGACTTCACTCCAAAACTACTAGAACTAATATGTGAATTCAGCAAAGTTGCAGGATACAAAATTAATACACAGAAATCTTGCATTTCTATACACTAGTGATGAACTAGCAGAAAGAGAAATCAGGAAAACAATTCCATTCACAGGTGCATCAAAAAGAATAAAATACCTAGGAATAAACCTAACCAAGGAAGTGAAAGACCTATACCTTGAAAACTACAAGCCACTCCTAAGAGAAATTAAAGAGGACACTAATAAATGGAAATTCATCCCATGCTCTTGGGTAGGGGGAATTAATATTGTCAAAATGGCCATCCTGCCTAAAGCAATCTACAGATTCAATGCAATCCCTATCAAAATACTGACAATATTCTTTGTTGAATGTTCAATGCAATCCCTATCAAAATACTGAGAACATTCTTCATTCAACGAACTGGAACAAATAGTTCTAAAATACATATAGGACCAAAAAAGATCACAAATAGCCAAAGCAATCCTGAGAAGGAAAAATAAAGCGGGGGGGGGGGGGCGGATATCTCTTCCCAACTTTAAGCTCTACTACAAAGCCACAATAATCAAGACAATTTGGTACTGTCACAAGAATAGAACCATAGACCAGTGGAAGAGAAGAGAGAGTCCAGATATTAACGCAAGTGTGTATGGTCAGTTAATATATGGTAAAGGAGCCATGGATATACGTGCGAAAATAACAGCTTCTTCAACAAGGGTGTTGGCAAAACTGAACAGCTACATGTGAGAGAATGAAACTGGATCACTGTCTAACTCTATACACAAAAGTAAACTCGAAATGGATTAAAGACCTGAATGTAAGTCATGGAAGCATAAAACTCTTAGAAGAAAACATAGGCAAAACACTCTTGAATATAAACATGAGCAACTTCTTCATGAAATATCTCCACGGGCAAGGGAAAAAAAGCAAAAATGAACAAGCGGGAGTATATCAAACTAAAAAGCTTCTGTACAGCAAAGGACACCATCAGTAGAACAAAAAGGTATCCTACAGTGTGGGAGAATGTATTCATAAATGACATATCTGATAAGGGGTTAACATCCAAAATATACAAAGAGCTCATGCACCTCAACAAACAAAAAGCAAATAACCCAATTAAAAAATTGACAGAGGATCTGAACAGACACTTCTCCAAAGAAGAAATTCAGATGGCCAACAGGCACATGAAAAGATGCTCCACGTTGCTAATACTCATCAGAGAAATGCAAATTAAAACCACAGTGAGATATCACCTCACACCAGTTAGGATGGCCACCATCCAAAAGACAAACAACAAATGTTGGTGAGGATGTGGGGAAAGTGGAACCCTCCTACACTGCTGGTGGGAATGTAAATTAGTTCAACCATTGTGGAAAGCAGTATGGAGGTTCCTCAAAAAACTCAAAATAGAAATACCATTTTGACCCAGGAATTCCACTCCTAGGAATTTACCCTAAGAATGCAGCAGCCCAGTTTGAAAAAGACAGATGCACCCCTATGTTCGCTGTACCACTATTTATAATAGCCAAGAAATGGAAGCAACCTAAGTGTCCATCAGTAGATGAATGGATAAAGAAGAGGTGGTACATATACACAGTGGAATATTATTCAGCCATAAGAAGGAAACAAATCCTACCATTTGCAACAACATGGATGGAGCTAGAGGGTATTATGCTCAGTGAAATAAGCCAGATGGAGAAATAAGTATCAGATGATTTCGCTCATGTGTGGAGTATAAGAACAAAGCAAAAACTGCAGGAACAAAACAGCAGCAGAATCACAGAACCCAATAATGGCCTAACAGTTACCAATGGGAAAGGGACTAGGGAGGATGGGTGGGAAGGGAGGGCTAAGGGAGAAAAAGGGGCAGTACAATTAGCTCACACAATGTAGGTGGGGGTGCATGGGGAAGGCAGTATAACAGAGATAAGACAAGGGTGATTCTATAGCATTTTACTATGCTGATGGACGGTAACTGTAATGGGGTATGTGGTGGGGACTTGATAATGGGGGGAATCTAGTAACCACAATGTCCTTCATTTAAGTGTATATCAATGACACCAAAAGAAATTTTTTTTAATGATAAAAATGAAAAAAAACATCAACCTCACCTTGGTTGTTTCATTCTGAGAATTTTCTTGATTTCTGAATTTTTAACCATTTTATCATGTCCATGCAAAGGACATGTAATAAGAATCTCAACAACTAGAAAGTTCCTTGTTCATGCTTCGTAGTGTTTATACATGGGCTTTTCATTTTTGAGTTAGTTGTCATTATTCTGGCATGGCATTCCTAGAAGCCATGATCATTTTATAGGATTCAACATACTTGAACCAGCTGGATGGGTGGTTTGTCATGTTTTGGTAACCCTCATTCCTTTTCTGGCTAGATATGGAATATGTAAAAACATGCTCATTCCACTTTGTAGAAAGTATGGACAACAAAAAGTCATCCTTTAGGTAGACTTTTGGGACACCAAAAGGGTTGGTAAAGTGACAGTTTTTACAGTCATGGATACTTTGGTTGTAATTTCTGTCGCTGGATTAAGATGGAGTATTTTTTGCTTTAAAGAAATCCATTTCTCAGTCACTAATGCTCAAGGAAAATCTACAATCTTGAAACAAATTGTCCTATAATTACAATGTTTTTAAAAGGAAAAAGAAAAAAGGGGTAGATAATCTTAGTGAATTTTTGTTAATCTGATAGTTGAGTAGCATTTAGTTCTGTGGTATAGATAATCATATGCAATTAATGTTTAACCAGTGTCTTCTTTTTTCTGTACTATTCTCTTGCTTTGCATGGACATAATAAAAGAAAGATTTAAATTGGGGAAATGAAAGCCCCCATAGAAGATTCATTAATTTTTATTATACCTTCATATGTTTTTATTTCCTATTTTAAAGATACTTGAGTATTTCAATTCATCATATTTGCATAGCTTTGATTTCCCAGTGGGGAATAAGGATGAGTCAACACAATTTACATGTGTAATTAAGATATAAGGTCCTTCTTAAGCTTTTAAATAGGTACTTTTCATAAATACTGTGTAAGTAAAAATAACATTAATGAGTTTCCAAATGTCCTTTTCATATATTAGTTACATGTTTTCTGCATTGCTCTTTTTAAAAGTTCCTTCAGCTTCTAAATCTTCAGTGTATTTCAGCGTCAGATTTTTAAGTCATTTTGTGGGTCATTATAGCTGAAGAGAAAACAGTTGATTTGACATTGGAAATTATACTATCTTAGAAACACATGAAATTAACTTAGGTTTAAAATATTTGTTTTTCTAGTTCATCCAGAGCAGCTTCCTCCGAGGCCATGGATTACATTGAAAGAACGAGACCAAATTCTGCCATCAGGTAAATTGTTTTTCTTATTCTTGCTTGTCTTTTTTCAGAAATAGTGAAATGCCATTTGGGCTTTGTGATTTAATAAACAAGACTTAGTTTTATCTCCCCGTGGTAGATGAGAAAAATACAGAGAGATAGACTTTAAAAAATAAATCCACACTAAGGCTATGTACAAGGATTTTCTATCTTTCACAATGATGCAACTCTGGTTTTAATATATTCCTTGTAATACAGTCATCCAAATAGCATCTTCACACAGGGTATTGGGTGATTTAAGGAAAATGAATAATAAAGAGTTTTATTTTGAAAAATTTAAACTGCTCAAGTACTTCATCTTTCTTGAGCAGTTAGAATGATAACACTTGTGAAAGATTAATTTAGACTGACTCTATATTTGCTATATTGGAAATAAAATATGATACCAGGCCGGTGGTATAAAAATAGTACAGGGTGAGTATTTGAGTAATTTAAGGATATGGTTTAGCATTTCTAGAACTGCAGTAATGTAGAAATTATAAACTTTTATCTCTTGGTGGAGAGCAATAATGATTTGACATAATTTACAATGCTTCTTACTGCTTATTACACATTTTATGATAGGGAAATCTAACATTATTCTGGATTAGTACTGTTTCTCCACGTGCCTTCTTTTTAATCACAAGAGTAGTAGTTTCATGATATCTAATTGCATTTTTAAATTAATAAATGAAAATATTTCTGTTTTAATATGAAGATCAAACCAATCACTGAATACTAATAATTTTTAAAGGGACATAGTAATTTAATAACCATTAAAGAGTACATCACAGAATTTATTGTATACTCTTTAAGTCCTTCTGTTTGTGAGTTTTTTTTTTTTAAGTTAAAAACTAGGAGGATTCAGACAAAATGATTTGCTTTGTTACTGGGAAATATGGGAAAATAACATCTTCATGGTTCTGTTTGCATTTTAATAACACTGAGAAATATTGGCGTGTGCAATACATTTCTGTGTCTTCCAGTAGTAATAATTGTAAAACTGTCACACTTTAGAACTATAGTATCAGCGTTATTCTAAAAGGCACTGTGTCAAGTGTTAGCATAAATAATAGTCCTCATATCTGGGTATACATTGATCGTCTGAGTAAAAGGAGTGCCCAAGGTTTTCTACAGAGCCTTAAGTTTGGATTTATTTTACATTTAGCTTTCCCTAATGGTAACTAATTATGCCCTTCTGGATATTAAAAACACCATTTTCTAGTTCTTCAGAGTAATTCCTTTTTGATCACAAGTGAACATAATCTTGAAGAAAAGCTTTCCTACTATTGCATACCTACATTTCCGTTAAGAAAAGGAACAGCAGAAACAAATTTTTGTGAGTTGCTTAATTCTCAAAGTAATTCATTCTTGGGTTTTGCTTATTGAAAAACTTGTAAGAATTTTCCTTGGGATGTGTGGTACTTCCCTGAGTAGAATTGGAGTGCTAAAAATATATTGTTTGAAATACGCTTTACTTTTAGTATATAGGGAGATGTGTATAATAACTAATGATGGTTACAGGGGATTTATAGCCACAAACTATAAAGATAATTGAACTATGTAAGAATCAATCCCAGATGGTAAAAAAGGTACCAGTGTACAAAATGGCTACCAGTCAGGTCTGCAGAGGCCCCTTGAACCAGCTTTCTCTTAATACCTTTCCTGTCATTGGAATCTGAACCAACTTCTATCACGTGTTACTTTATTACTTAGATTCCACACCTTTTATTTAAAAATGTGATTCTCAATCATGTCTGTCCATAACAATTACCTGGAATACTTTTTAAAAATACAAATACCCAGTCGCTAGTATACTTGAACAACATTAGTTTAAACTGCATGTATCCACTTAACATGTGGATTTTTTCAATAAATATACAGTACCTTTAAATAAATAGGAACTTCTTCACATCTTTCATTTTGGATATCTAGTGTTAATAATATGTATGACATCTACCATGTTTTGCATTGTATAAGATGATATTGATGTGGGTACTGACCACTTGATTCATTTTGTAAACATGATGTAAATTTACAGTATGGATAAATACAGTACCCTACTATAAATGTATTTTCTCTTCCTAATGATTTTCTTAATGTTTTCTTTTTGCTAGCTTAAGAATTTTTGCACATAACTTATTGTAAGAATAAGAATCTATTGTAAGAATACAAAATATAAAACATAGACCATTAAAATATGTGTTAATGTGTTTGTTATTGGTAAGGCTTCCAGTCAACAGTAGGCTGTTAGTAAAGTTTTTGGGGAGTCAGAAGTTGTACATGGATTTTTGACTGCATGGGGGGTCAGTGCCTGTATCCCATGTGGTGTTCAAAGGCCAGCTATAGTCTTGAGCAAGATCATGAATATTAGCAATTTTTTTAAAGCTCTACAGAGTGATTCTGATGGGCACCCAAGATGGAGAATTAATTGATAAAAATCAGGACTCTGAAACTAATGTGTGTGTGCATGTGAATCACCTGGGATTTTGTTAAATTGCAGGCTTTGATTCAGTAGGTCTTTGTGGGAAAGGGATTCTGCAATTGTAAGTTCCTGGGTGATAACCGATGCTGTTGGTCCTTACAGCACACTTTTAAGTAACAAGGATACAAACTGTGCTCCTATCTGCTCACAGTCCTTTTACAGTTCAAGGGCATTTTGAAATGTGAGTGTAATTTCAGAAGTGATCCTTTGATTTGGCAAAAAGGATTCTCTTATAACTAACCTTTGTTAGTCCCTTCTGGGTTACAGCATTGAGAAGTCAGAGGCCCAAAAAACTATTAAGTATATTTTTTGTTAAAAAAAAAAAAGATTAATGAAATTACAGCTTTTTAATGAGAATAAAACTAAAAATTTTTGTTCCATTTATACACAGAAGCTCTGCTCAATACGTTATGTGCAAAAATCAGCATTCTGATTTAAAAATTGAATTTATTTATTAAATCTCTTAAAAATCTCAAATATAAACCATTAGTCTAATTCTAGTAAAAGAACTTTGGTGTGATGGACTCCAGTGAATTTTTAGTAGATACAGTTTAGTGGAATCTTGCCCAAGCATTTCACAGTTATGATATTTGGGGTATGTTTGTATGCCATTTGTGCTTGTACAGGTAGGTATACCCATGAAATTGCTTTAGAAAAAGTTGCCTAATATTCTCCCTTTTGTTTGTTGTCTTTTCCTCCCACTTTTTAGCTTCATTCACGGTTATGTGTTACAATGTGTTATGTGATAAATACGCCACCCGGCAGCTATATGGCTATTGCCCATCCTGGGCATTAAACTGGGAATACAGGAAAAAGGGAATTATGGAAGAAATTGTTAACTGTGACGCAGATATCATTAGTCTTCAGGTAACACTATAGAAATTAAATTGTCTTAAAGATTAATTTAAAAATAGTACATCTTTCTTCTGTGAAAGATCCTGTCTTCAAATCAAAACTCGAAAGGAATTATTTGCTCTTAAAAAAAGGATAATTTTAATAAGCACATAAGATATTTCCACAATGAAACTATTTTGCTAAGTACAGCCATCCACTTATATTCATTTACCATTTTCTTAAGGGAAAATAATCACATTCATGTTAATAATTCATTTCATGAACAAATTGGTTTTGCTGAAAGAGAAAACTACAGAAGATTACGTCTCTCAAGTTTATAAACTTAATTTACAGTGGAACCTGTAAAAAAAAATTTGCCCTCCCACTATTGTTCCTTAATGAAAAACATTTGAATGTTTAAAAAGTAACACTTTTTTTCCTTATTTTAAAAAACTGCCTCTGATATTCAGACTCTTCGGTTTTACCACACTTTGTTATAGTGAGTTTAACTGAAGAAGTACCTTTCTATTGAAATGTGTTCTATTGCATCTTTTTTTCTTAACAACTTTCAAAGCACATTAAATGTTTATAAAGGTGTTTTAAAATTTTAAGTGTTATAATTTCATGCTTTTCCAACATAGCCTGAAAAGAAAGTTACGACTTTTTAAATCATTTTTTGTACTAGTATACTTTGATAATTTATTTTTATGTTGTCCATAATGGTTCATATGACTTAATGGGAAATACGTAAGAAGTAAAAACCCTCAAAAAGAAAAATTTCTTTTGAACACTGAGAACTGACACAGAACTGGGGGGAGGGGAGGCAAACAAAATGAGACTTGGCTGTAGTTACTTAACTGTTCTTTTTTGATTATTTGTAGTAATAACACCCTCATACTCTTCTAAATAAGGTTTGAAGAATTAAAACATAATTAAAAAATATTTTCCAAGTAGAAAAGTAATACTACAAAGTGTTCATTCTAGAGAAGCTGGAAATTTTGAAAAATTATAAAGAATTACCTAATCTTATATTCTAAAGGTAGTTTGGCTGTCTACACATTTTAAAAATTTACTTACCTATTTATTTACAGATACATTTTCAAAATAAATTTGAAATCACACTGTTGATATATTTTGTTGTTTATTGTACTTAATGCACTTTCTGTATTATTAAAATCCTTCAAAGCCAGTTAACTATATGAATATATATTAATTAATGTAACATTTTCCCTAATATTGGACATTTAGGCCATTTATGCATTTTTACTCTTAGAAAATCATTTTGTTATGAGCATTGTCTTATATAAATCATTATCTTCACACTAGATCATTTCATTTACACAGATTTAAAATTTTATGGGTCAAAGAGTAAAATAGTCTAATAATTACTAAGTCAACAGAGACCATTGGATGATTGGTATTCAGGTACCTAAAAATTCCTTGGAGTAGAATTTTTCATTGATAGATCTTAAGCTTCTCTTTGGTGTCATTTCTTTCCACCACAGTTGAGAAAGATAGTTTAAAATTTTCCTCTTTATATATAAAATTTACTATGTCCCTACTACTTAATCTATATAATATGACCAATTTTGCTTAATTACCCATTGTGAGGAAGTGAAGGATTGTGGGATGAGCTCTGAATTGGGAGCTAAGAGATTTGGGACCAACTAGCTAACTAGTGTGAACATGAGAAAATTCTGTGACATTTCTGGTTCTTTCAGATTTAAAAAGCTGCCAGTAACAATGGCAGTTGCAAGCAGTAAGGTAAAATAGATAATATTTGTTACGTGAAATATTTTAACTTAGTCACATCTTACTCAATGCTGAATTGAACATTTTTATATCTTAATCAGAGTTTTCCTCTGTCATGTCTGATAACTTTTTTTTCATCTCAGGAAGTAGAAACAGAGCAATACTTCACTCTCTTTCTGCCAGCATTGAAGGAGCGTGGATATGATGGATTTTTTTCTCCAAAGTCACGTGCCAAAATCATGTCTGAGCAGGAGAGAAAGCATGTGGACGGTTGTGCAATATTCTTCAAAACAGAAAAGTGAGTTAAGGAAACAGCATAATAGTTTAAACTAATTTTTTTAATTGTCACATATTTGAGATTATCTTTCGTTTAACCCTGTAATAATAAACAAAAAGCTAGAAAGCAAGTGCTATAAAAATTAAAACTATTGGTAATGTTTTACTTCTTGTGTTATGTATTAGAAATAAGAGTGCTTACTTTATTATTCCTTATGCTTCTATTGCCAAAAGACACTAAAAATATTTAAGAGATATATATATTTGAATATGGCATTATAATCACATTTCCAAATATGTTTTTGTGAAGTAAAACATTAGTTCAGGTGCATGAAAAGAAAGTAGTACTTTTTAAGGGTAGAAGTAAATGATGACAATATAAGTTGGTCACAGGGACAGTACAGCATGGAGATTCTGTAACATCTTTATATGTTGATAGATAGTAAACTGCACTAGAAGGGGTGAGCATTTAATAATATGAGTAACTGTTGAACCACTGTTACACATGTGAAGCCAATGTAAGATTGTATATCAATGATACTTAAGTAAAAAAAAAGATGTATACCATCAAAAAATAAAAAAGTGATCATAGCCTCTTCCTGTGATTTTTTTTTGATAGTTGGCCTTTTCCAGAATCATTCATCAACCTTTTTGTCTTTTTCAATTACATTTCACGCATTTATTTAATCATTTATTCACTAAAAGTTTACTGAGCATTTACTTTGTGACAAGTGCTGTGCTAGTTACAGTAGACACAGGGTTTCTAATCCCACCCAGAGCTCAAGTCTAGTAGGAAAAGGTAGTTGTTTCAGAAAATCACAGTATAATATCATATATATAAGATAGATAAAGGAAGGTAGAAGAGAGACCCAGAGCTTATGGAGGTGGGGATTTAAGGGAATGATGGAGAAAGGATAATGGAAAGGACATTATCAAAACATACAGAAAACATGACCTGTGTTTTTTCAGGGCTGTTAATGTAGTTGATTAAAGTACAAAGATGAGAACATTTTGAATCTGCTTATTAAAATGCATGAATGATTTTGTAGAAGTCTCTGTATTTTAATATTTTTGAGTTTAAAAATGGAAAACAGTACCTGTTCAGCCTGCTTAACCCAGAGGAAGTTATGAAAGTTCAATGAGGTAATGGATGGGTAGGTACTTTGTAAACCATTCAGTGACCTGGAACTATTTTTATTATCATCTTACTTCTCTGTTTCTGTAGTCCTTGATAATTTTAGTATTTCTCCACTACTGGGTTTATTATGTTGTGTGCTTTGGATTTTGGAATTGCATTGCCTGCTTGAGGGTGCAGAGCAGCAGCCTTCCACATGCTCAGAATGCTCTCTCTTTGAGTGTTGGCTGAGTGACTACATGGTTAGAAACAGATTCTTTTGGTTATATTGAGGAAAAGAGGAAAGCATATTTTTGCCTTATAAAAGCTGCCAATTATAGAGTGGAAAATTTGAAGGAATCTGCAATAGAGGACTGAAATGTGTGAAGTCTGATAGAGGTTGAATCCCATGGTTAATGATTTGGATTTGATACATTGGTAGGGAATCATCTACTTACTGGATAAGCATATATATACTTGTGACTATTTTCCAGTATTTCCCTGTTTAATTCCTAGTATAACAAAGCCAGTTAAATGCTTTTATTGATACAGGCATATTACCATCATGACATGTTATTTTAAGTAAACGGATTAAGCGAATTTGAAAGATCCTTGACCCACTTCTTTTCATTTATTTGTATGTATTTTCCTGTCTTTTTTGTGAATTTTTAGTAGAGATAGTTTCAATGTGGTTAATAATTACTGCACAGCTCTGTGGTATTTGATATCAGAAAATACTAAATTCTCCTAGTGGGTTGGTGATTTTTAAAAAAATGAATTTTAGAATAACAATAGCTATTAATTTCGTAGTGTTTACATGTCAAACCTTTTACCTGTACAGATTATCTTATTTAATTTTTAAAGCAATCCTGAGAGGTGGAAATAGAGCAATTCCCTCCTAATAGATGAGGAAGGCACAGAGTAGTCTGGCCTCTTAGTCAATGCTTTAATCACTGCAATAAACTCAATTTTTAGTCTTGTTTGAGCTTCCAATATTATTTGTACCCTTTTATAAGGTTATCTCATTTGGGGAAATTGCCTTGAACTTGATATTTGTTATCTCTAAGTTCATATATAAATTTCCTTAGGTACCATGTGTGAAGTATCATAATTTAAAAAACCATATTGATAACATTGAGACATCTAACATCTAGCTCTTTTCCTATTTACTATTGTTTATTTCTGAAGGAAGATAATATAGAAAATTTTTATCATTCCCATCATAGTTTTGAGAGGAAAATCTAAATTCACTGGAGATAGGTAAGATTTTGAACTACCAATTAGTTGTCCAGGAAAATTTAAGTAACTGAGTATTCGAAAACTAATGCTTGAATTATTAACAGTGCTGTGAATTTGTTAAAGGCATGAACACATAGGAAATAAGTAGGTGTGTCATTTGGTTTTGTTCTCTTCCTCAACTCTTGTTGCCTAACGTGGACTCAGCAATAAGATGAAGACTTTGAATGTGTTGATTACATTCTGCCTCTTATGAACTATACCAAATACTTGTATTAGCTAACTCTCCAAAGCCAAACCATTTGGAATTTAACACAAGGTACACTACCCTGTCTTAATTCTATTTTTTCCTCATATTGGAGAGAGAATACAGTGCAAAGAAAAGACAATTTTGAAGCCAGGTGGTTCTCCATTTATGTAGCTGTGCAATCTTGATTGAGTCTCATGCTTTCTGGGCTTATTTCCTTATATATATAATTTGTATATTGTGAGATAACTTCTTTTATAGTTAACAAAACTAACAAAGTCAAAGATAGCTGTAGAAAAGTACCTAAACTCTGTACTCATTCTCAAAGTCTCATTTTTTGAAAACCAGAGTATCTGGTAATTCCTAATTTTCATTAATGGCAGTTTTTTCCCTTCTTGGAAAACAGTGGTACAGCATAGGTAACAGCAAATGGAAACTATAATAATTACTCTTTTTATCAAAATACTATATAAAAATCTCTTACTGTGATCAAAGAATAGGATACTGTTTAGTAAAGGCTAGGATACAGATTAACAATATTCAAAGAACTGGAATAGGATAAGATATTCCTTTTATCATATTTATTCTAGTTTAATCTTTGGGGATTCATAAGGCACTTTGAGATTTGGCAGCACCATTTGGTCATTATGAACATCACTTTTTGGGTAGTTAGATGCAGAGATACCAGAAAATAGAATTTGCAGTTGATAAAGTGCCAGAAATCAGCTTATGAACATCACTTTTTGGGTAGTTAGATGCAGAGATACCAGAAAATAGAATTTGCAGTTGATAAAGTGCCAGAAATCAGCTTCTGCTTTGTCCTGTATCTCAATAAGTATTATCTTTAGTTCAAAATATTTTTTAAAATGCATATGTATATATATATACATATATGTATTTATTTTGTATAGACAGTATGGAGAAACTGTTTTTTATGTATGGAGAAACAGATAAGTTTTTTAGACTCAGAAATTTAAATTTCTTTTTCCATTGTTGACTTACGTAGAAATGGGGTCTTGAGGCCAGATACACATTTAAAGAGATCCAAAATGGAGAGAAATGGATATGAACCAGAACTAGATACTACACTTACTTGTTATTCCTGAGGTTTGCAGTTCTGATCTTATCATGCTCTGTTTCAAATCCATGAGAAAGGGAAAGAACAACAGTGTGACCATCACACTGTGATGAGGCCATTTCCTTCAGTAGAATTGGAAACTAGGCTATCCTGGTACTGAATCCTCACTGTTTTGCTTCTGCTTTCAATCCTGCTTCTAGTCTCAGAGGTACCAGGAAAGGCCAAGTCCTTGCTTTTTCTTCGTATGTTATTACAGGTAGTTTTGTGCTTGAGAAGAGGGCATGCAGAGGTTTCAGTGTCATTCCAAAGTGACCTATTGTGGTAATCCTATCCTATATTTTGTTACTGGTGTCAGTTACTAATTTCCTCTTTTGTGGGTGGTGCTTGCAATTAGAATTTGTCTACCTGATTTTTTAAAAAGACTGATTTTTGGTTTCTATCTGATGTTAACTTTCCCATTTACTTTATCTGGAACATAAAATTACTGCTTTGTGCCAATTTCCTTTCCATTCCATTATGAATAATAATAGCTGTTTCACCTAACTTCAGAGGTTTCTTATGACGCTAACTTGATAAGAATGTGTAAGTGCTTTCAGAAGTTAAGAGTTGTACAAATACAGTAGGATAGCATATATCCACTTTTCTTCCCTATTTATCCCAGTCCCTAAGCTTACCTTTGTTAGTAAATTATTTCCTGGCATTCCCATGATTATTTAAATGCACCCAAGGACACATTTTATAGCATCTTACACCAAATGTACAATAAAAACTTCTGTTTGGTTTAAGTTTAGGAGTGCTGGGATGTGATCCAGAAAGTGGCATTGTTAACTTTTGTGTGATTATATTCTCATCTTGACTATGTACTGCATTGTTCCTTTTGGTTCATAAACAAACTCAGGGAGAAAAATACTACTTAAGTTATAGACTGTTTTGCTTGCTTAAGTTGACATTCACTCTCTCTACTGTTAATTCAATCACATCAAAGTCCATAAAATTACTTCTAGATTACAAGTTAGTAAGAAATTTACTTATTTTTTGTTCTGTTTGAAGGGCTGTTTTGTACATGTTCTTCTCTATGTGAAGCATTCAATCTAATCTTTCTCAAATCACGTAAGAAGGGTGGGGTCCTTGTTTGTTTTTTGGTCATGTTAGTATGGATTATATATGGTCTCTTATACCCATTTAACCTTCTATGAAGTAGTCTTTTTACAAAGGTGATTATGCAGAAGAATTCTTCACACTAAGATAAAAAATAGAGCATCTGTTTGGTAGCTACAACTTAGGGCTAATAAAATGAAATAGAGAAGCAAATCTAATAAAATTGTACATATTATTAGCAAGTCTTGATAGCTTGGATTAACAGGTAGTAACTATACACCAGTATGTTTTATTCAAAAGAAATATCTAATACAAGGAATGGAGGAAGAGTGCTATGTCAAAATACCACCTGTATGGAAATGTGGGACAGAAAGCAGAAGCAGAGTGGAGTGCAATTGATTGTGTGTGGAAGGGAGAAGTGTTTGGAGAAGTAGTATTAAGGTAGTATGGATAGAATATGGATAGTGATTTCTTACTATATTATAAATGTATTATTATAAGTATAGTATAAAATAAACAGAAATAAGGTAAGTTGTAGATTATATTTATCTGCACAAGTACTGGAAATCTCATTTTTTAAAAGCAGACTACCTGAGAAGTTCTTAAGAGTCAAGAAACCTATCTGTGCTCTTATTTAAATCTCACTGGAAAGAAGGAGCTTTGTTTGGTTCCTTGGTTCTCAACTATATCACTTTGGTTCTTCAACTGTTGGTGAGGCTGAAATGTTAAAACTCAGGAGTGTGACTCTGGCCCCTTTACTACCATTTCTAAGTGCCAAGGAAGGGAGTGTTAATTGTAATGATATCTGTACTCTGTTTAGGAAAACTGGTTTTATTTTTCCAAACATTTTGAAACCAAAGACATCAAAAAGCAGGTACTGTAAGAAGATAGAGAAGTTTTAAAACTCAAAAGTAGGCCAATACATTCACAAATTATACCAAGGAGGAAGAAAGAGGGTAGTTGGAGGCATCTAATAAACTAAATAATTGTTCAGGATTCATTTAAAAGAAGTCAGTAACCAAGGATGTACTTTTTAAAAAATTAATGAACCTGTGATGTTTGCCAAGAAAATTAAGAAAAAGTAAAGATTTGGTCAAAGTGGTAAGGCAACAAGAAGGTTTTTAAAATAACATGCACTATAAAGAAAGGATTTGCTCATTGTGGATTGCATAATCACTGATGATTGGGTATGAAAAAACCAGAGCTATACAATTTCTACTTTTCTTTCATGATTTTTATTGATAATTTCAAAGTGGAAGACTAATTAAAAAGGGTGAAGAGGAAATTGGCAAACGACGAAGATGAGATTGGTAGGCCTAGAGAGTCATTAAACTTCTTTAATTAGATTTCCAAATCAAGGTAATTATGTCTGTGGTACTAGAAGATCTTGCAAAAGCATGATTAGAGAACTGGCATGGGCAGTCTCTAATATTCATGATAATGAATAATGGAATATAAGAGAAGTTCTAGGATATTGGAGATGAATGACCCCATCTCATTTTTCAAAAAGAAAGACTTTTCAATCCTCCATTTTCCTCATCTTTGTAATGAGAATAATTTGGGTTCTCCAGAAACAAGACTCTTAAGTTAGTTTGGTGTTCAGAAGTTTATTAGGATCACCACCTGTGGAAAGGAAGTGGAAAGAAGCTGAACTGGGCATAGGGAGCAGAGCTGTATATTGCAGGCCTGGCAGCCTCAGCTGAGCACACCTGTAATTTGGAGCTGAAATGGCCTGTTAAGAGTTAACCCCAGGACCAAAATTTCCAGACCTTTGTCTTTTCCTTTTGGTCTGCAATTGGATATGTGCCACTCCCATAAGTATTTGACCTAGAATGAGGCAACTCTGTGACTGGAGTAACGTCTGAAGGATTGATAGGTAATCTGGGCAGTGTATCTTCATTGTCCACCCCTTTGCACAGTTTTTACAAATGTTAGGGCTGATATATATGAAATACCTCACAGTTTTGGTACAAAATAGATTCAGTAACAAGCAGCTATTATTCTCTCCTATTGAGAATTTTGATTATTTTAGAGAAGGTAGATATATACACATAAGATACAGAGAAATCAAAAAGCTGGAAGGGTGGTGTAATATTTTTGAAAAATAGAATGAAGATTCAAAATACCTTTAATATCTAAATGGGTAAACTAATGAGCAGAAGCTCATGAAATGAAAATAGAAAAAATGTCTACTGCTCTTAGATTATTATTATTAATATTTTATTAAGGTATCATTGATACACAATCTTATGCTCAGGTTTTCCATGAGTAACATTGTGTTTACTACATTCCCTCTATTATCAAGTCCCTACCACATACACCATTACAGTCACTGTCCATTAGCATAGTAAGATGCTATAGAGTCAATACTTGGCTTCTCTCTGTTGTACTGCCTTCCCTGTGCCCCCTCCCCCCTATATTATGTATGCTAATCATAATACCCCTTAATCCCCCTATACCTCCCTTCCCACCCACCTTCCCAGTCCCTTTCCCTTTGTAACTGTTAGGCCATTCTTGGGTTCTGTGAGTCTGCTGCTGTTTGGTTCTTGCAGTTTTGCTTTGTTGTTATACTCCACAGATGAGTGAAATCATTTGGTACTCGTATTCCACCGCCTGGCTTATTTCACTGAGCATAATACCCTCTAGCTCCATTTCTGTTTTTGCAAATGGTAGGATTTGTTTTCTTCTTACGGCCGAATAATATTCCATTGTGTATATATACCACATCATCTTTATTCATTCATCTGCTGATGGACACTTAGGTTGCTTCCATGTCTTGGCTGTTGTAAATAGTACTGCGATAAACATAGGGGGGCATATGTCTTTTTCAAACTGTGGTCCTGTTTTCTTAGGGTAAATTCCTAGGTGTGGAAATCCTGGGTCAAATGGTATTTCTATTTTGAGTTTTTCCATAATGCTTTCCACAAAGGTTGAACTAATTTGCATTCCCACCAGCAGTGTAATAGGGTTCCAGTTTCTACACATCCTCACCAGTATTTGTTTTTTGGATGTTGGCCATCCTAACTAGTACGAGGTGGTATCTCATTGTGGTTTTAATTTGCATTTCTCTAATGATTAGCGATGTGGAGCATCTTTTCATGTGCCTGTTGGCCATCTGAATTTCTTCTTTGGAGAAGTGTGTTCAGCTCCTCTACCCACTTATTAATTAGGTTATTTGCTTGGTGGTTGCTGAGGCATGTGAGCTCTTTATATATTTTGGATATCAACCCCTTACCAGATATATCATTTATGAATATATTCTCCCATACTGTATGATGCTGTTTTGTTCTACTGATGGTGTCCTTTGCTTTACAGGAGGTTTTTACTTTGATACAGTCCCACTTGTTAATTTTTGCTTTTGTTTCCCTTGCCTGAGGAGTTACGTTCATGAAAAAGTTGCTCGTGTTTATATTCAAGAGAGTTTTGCCTGTGTTTTCTTCTAATAGTTTTATGGTTTCATTACTTATATTCAAGTCTTTGATACATTTCTAGTTTACCTTTTTTGTATGGAGTTGGACAGTAATTCAGTTTCATTCTCTTACATGTAGCTGTCCAGTTTTGCCAACACCAGCTGTTGAAGAGGCTGTCATTTCCCCATTGTATATCCATGGCTCCTTTATCATATATTAATTGGTGATGTATGTGTGGGCTTATATCTGGGCTCTCTATTTCTGTTCCATTGATCGATGGGTCTCCTCTTATGCCAGTACCAAATTGTCTTTATTACTGTGGCTTTGTAGTAGAGCTTGAAGTCAGGGAGATAATCCCCCCTGCTTTATTCTTCCTTCTCAGGATTGCTTTGGCTATTTGGGGTCTTTTGTGGTTCAATGTGAATTTTAGAACTATTTGTTCCAGTTCATTGAAGAATGCTGTTAGTGTTTTGATAGGGATTGCATTGAATCTGTAGATTGCTTTAGGCAGGATGGCCATTTTGACAATATTAATTCTTCCTACCAGAGCATGGGATGAATTTCCATTTGTTAGTGTCCTCTTGAATTTCTCTTAAGAGTGTCTTGTAGTTTTCAAGGTATAGGTCTTTCATTCCTTGGTTAGGTTTATTCCTAGGTATTTTATTCTTTTTGATGCAATTGTGAATGGAATTGTTTTCCTGATTTCTCTTTCTTCTAGTTCATCATTAGTGTATAGGAATGCTACAGATTTCTGTGTATTAATTTTGTATCCTGCAACTTTGCTGAATTCAAATATTATATCTAGTAGTTTTTGGAATGGATTCTTTAGGGGTTGTTATATGTACAATATCATGTCATCTGCAAACAGTGACAGTTTAACTTCTTCCTTACCCATCTGGATGACTTTTATTTCTTTGTGTTGTCTGATTGCCATAGCTAGGACCTCCAGTACTATGTTGAATAATAGCGGGAAGAGTGGGCATCCTTGTCTTGTTCCTGATCTTAGATGACAAGCTTTCAGCTTCTCACTGTTAAGTATGATGTTCGCTGTGGGTTTGTCATATATGGCCTTTATTATGTTGAGGTTCTTGCCCTCTATACCCATTTTGTTGACGATTTTTATCACGAATGGATGTTGAATTTTGTCAAATGCCTTTTTAGCATCTATGGAGATGATCATGTGATTTTTTTCCTTTTTATTGATATAGTGGATGATGTTGATGGATTTTCAAATGTTGTACCATCCTTGGATCCCTGGGATGAATCCCACTTGATTATGATGTATGATCTTCCTTATGTAGTTTTGAATTTGGTTTACTAATACTTTGTTGAGTATTTTTGCATCTATTTTCATCAGGGATATTGGTCTGTAGTTTTCTTTTTTCGTGGTGTCTTTACCTGATTTTGGTATTAGAGTGATGCTGGCTTCATAGGATGAGTTTGGAAGTATTCCCTCCTCTTCTATTTTTTTGGAAAACTTTAAGGGGAATGGGTATTATCTCTTCTCTAAATGTCTGATGAAATTCTCTGGTGAAACCATCTGGTCTGGAAGTTTTGTTCTTGGTTAGTTTTTTGATTACGGATTCAATTTCAGTGCTGGTAATTGGTCTGTTCAGATTTTCTGTTTCTTCCTTGGTCAGTCTTTGAAGGTTGTATTTTTCTAGGAAGTGTCATTTTTTCGAGGTTATCCAGTTTTATTAGCATATAATTTTTTCATAGTATTCTCTAGTAATTCTTTGTATTTCTATGGTGTCCATCTTGATTTTTCCTTTCTTATTTCTGATTCTGTTTATGTGTGTAGATTCTGTTTTTTTCTTGATAAGTCAGACTAAGGGTTTATCTATTTTGTTTATTTTCTGAAAGAACCAGCTCTTGGTTTCATTGATTTTTTCTATTGTTTTATTCTTCTGAATTTTATTTATTTCTTCTCTGAGCTTTATTATGTCCCTTCTTCTACTGACTTTGGGCCTCACTTTTCTTCTTTTTCCAGTTTCAGTAGTTGTAGATATTGATTGTTCGTTTGACATTGTTCTTCCTTCTTTAAATAGACTTCGGTTGCTGTATACTTTCCTCTTAGAACTGCCTTCACTGCGTCCCATAGAAGTTGGGGCTTTGAGCTGTTGCTTTCATTTGTCTCCATATATTGCTTGATCTCTGTTTTAATTTGGTCATTGATCCATTGATTATTTAGGAGCATGTTTTTAAGCCTCCATATGTTTGTTAGCCTTTTTGTTTCTTTGTACAATTTATTTCTGGCTTCATACGTTTGTGATCTGAAAAGTTGCTTGGTACAATTTCAGTGTTTTCTAATTTGCTGAGGCTCTTTTTGTGGCCTAGTATGTGGTCTATTCTGGAAATGTTCTATGTGCACTTGAGAGGAATGTGTATCCCTCTGCTTTTTGTGGAGTGTTCTGTAGATGTCTGTTAGGTCCATCTGTTCTAATGTGTTGCTCAGTGCCTCTGTCTCCTTACTCCTCTTAGATTATTAAAAGAAGAGAAAGAGGGAGGGTCAACATTATTTGAAAGTACAGAAAAATATTTATATGCAAAAATGTTCATAATAGCATTAGTTATAATAGTTAAAATCTGAAGTAACATAAGTGGTCCAACAAATACTAATTAAATTATGGTGAATCTGTATAGCAGATGGTAATGCAATCATAAACATTTAGTTTAAAGAATAATTTTATAGGGAAAGTCCCTGGTAGAACATTCATTAATACATCAAAAGATAAATTTATAAAGTATTTTCCTTATTGTGTAAAAATATTTGTGTACATATGCATGGAGAGAAGTCTTGAGAAATATATATTGACTTAGTTAATGGGGATATGGGGTTTCAAGTGACTATAAATTTTCTTTGTATTTTTCCTCATTCTCAAATCTCTACAGTAAACATGTAACTTACAAGATCATTTCTTTCACTTACTTGTTTTTAAGCATATTTGAATTAAGCATGTTTTAAAAACCAGGAGTTCAGATACCTGGTTTAAGAGATCAAAAACTTTAAGATGTATGTTAGTTCTTATTCAGTTATAATTCATGTGGCTTTCCCCAAAGTGAAGTTTCAATCTTTGTTGACAAAAATACAGTCCAAAAGGAAGAAAGAAGTACTTGATTATATCCAATTCTAGATAATACACCTTTGGGTAAACTTGAGTTGTTAAGAGGAATAACTGTCTTACACTATGTATCAGAAAAGAAGTTGATCATTTCTTTTCTAGAAAAGACTTTGGGATATTTAAAGTACTGTCAAGTGGAAAAGAAATTAGATTTATTCTATACTTTAAAGAAATGATCTAGATCTAGTTTTAATGGAAGAAAGATAGAAGGAAACAAATTTTAGTTAAGGAAGACATTTATAATAATTAAATAACTCCCCCATCCCAAATAATGGCCCAGCTTTGATAGAAGTGAAATATTTCAATACTAAAAACATTACTATTAAGTAGCATTCTCAGACTTTCTTACAGAGCCCTGGGTTCCTATAAATATGTGTTAAGAGTTCTGTAAATATTTAGAAAATATTTTGACAGTTAAATGCAAATACTTGAACTGTAAGTTGGAAATAATGTGTTTACTCAAATGTTTCAACTTTGGAAATCAATAACATTATCTGATATTCTGCTTAGTTGATTTGTTTTGGTGCAGACCTCTGACTCAGGTTTTTGCCTGCTCACTTGCTTTTTCTGATTCAAGGCCAGTTATTTACCACTTACGTTTGTTATCTGTGTGAATAAGGATTTTTATGGATACTGTGTAACCAAAGCAAAATATAGAAATAAATTGTATACTGAGACTGATAGAAGACTAATTATCATCCATACCTTCTGATTTCAAATGTTTATATTCATCAGAATAGATTCATTGTTTTCAGTGATTGATTTATTCAAGCATAATACTGATTTGATTTGTTTTATATATGGGATTCATACCAGGCATTGCTTGAAAGAGGTATTCCACTGCTTAAACATATTTGAAAAAGTCTGGTATGCAGGATGGCCAGTTCTACCTAAGGAATATAGTTGAATCTGCCTACTACTTTTTATTTCTCTTTCCTTAGTCTAAGCCACCATCATCTGTCATCCAGACAACCTCAAAAACTTTCTGATTGGTCTCAGAGTTCCTACTTTGGCTCCTGTAATCTATTCTCCACAAAGCATTTGGAGTGATCTTAAGATAAATAACATCATGTCTTTCCTTAGAACCTTTAGCCCTTCCTCTTCCTTCCATCTCCAAAATCATTTCATACCCTTCATTTTTTTCTAACCTGTAAACATACAAAATTCTTTGCTGGCTCAGGACCATTATTTCTTCCTCTATCTGGAATGCTTTTAATCCCACTCTTCAATTTGGTAATTCCTCATTCTTTATGTTTCATCTTAAAGGTCACTTCTTTAGAGGGTGGAAACTGTAGTACCTTTAATCACTCTGGGTTAGAAATAGGTACACAGTCTGACCTCATATTCTTCTCAGCTCATCTGAGACATTAAGAATTGGAGCAAGGAGAGGAGTGTTATTTCATCTAGCAGTGTCCTGCAGCATAGTAAGATTTTAGTACTTTTGAAGGGGTGTGCATGCTTCTGTTTCAACGCCAGGAGGAGGATGAGGTAGGGGCCTCTTAAAGGAACAAAGATATCTTCTCTCCACTTAAATCCAGTGAAAAGTAGATAAAATATTTAGTAGGTTTTGGTCATTTATAAACATTTCATGAACTTAATAAAACTAGACTGGAAGAAGTTAAATGGCTTGACCAAGGTCATACTGCTATTACTGCTATTAAATATCAGTGCTGGATTCAATTCTGCAACTAAGGTAAAAAAAAGCTTTTAGTGCAGAAGCAGTAGTCACAGGGAGAGCCATTCTACATCTCACAGTTGTTCCTCTGAACACTATGTAAATGTGGTTCCAGTTTTCCAGGAATAGCCAGATGGGGAACTTGATTCTCCTTAGCTAAGATGAGGGTGTGCACCTGCATTTTCTTGTCAAATCTCTTGATCCAGGGAGAATAAAACTGCAACAGGGTAGGTAGATTTTATTCTTTCTTATTAACTTGCCAACTCAGGTAAGTGTGTTCACCTTTGAAATACCAGAAAGTCCCAACAGTAGTTTAAGGAAATGGGAAAAGGGTAATTTACTTCTTCATACACAAGAAGTCCAGAAATAGCCATCCAGTCAACTGCTTCACAGTCCATAGTAGGCTGCCTTTTGCCCTTCTGCTTCTCACCACACGGACAAAGGTGATCTATATGCCATCTTTGCTAGATAGTGCTTCCAAGAAAGTTTTTACAGTAGTAAGACTTCATATTGTCTCATTGGCCAGATGTGTCACATGACCTCTTAGAGCTAGAAAATGACTAGGAGACAGTGAACAGTGACTGTATCTTGTGCCCCTTTGTTTGATGTCTTTTAGCATGACAGTCCATGTACCTAATATCATCATCATAATGCATTGTACCTTTTAGATTTACATTGGTGCAGAAACATACAGTGGAATTTAACCAAGTGGCAATGGCTAATTCAGATGGATCCGAAGCTATGCTGAACAGAGTGATGACAAAAGACAATATTGGTGTTGCTGTGGTATTAGAGGTCCACAAAGAACTATTTGGAGCAGGTAAGTGTCATTTAAAATGTTTTTACTAAAAATAAACATCATCCCAAGCTTTTCCATCTCAAACAAATGCTGAGACTCTTGCTGTTATTTAGTGCACAACTATTTTCTTGTCAGAAAAGGAGATGATCCGGAAAATAACATTAATTATGTAAAGCATCATATATTTCTTGGGATATTACCACATAATCTGTAAAAGGAAAGTAATATGCCAGTAATTCTAAAAGGTTATTTGAAATAGGAAATGTTTTAGTTAGGCTGAAATTGGAAATTATGGTGAGTCAGTTCTCTTTTAGCCATAATTTTAGCTTTTTGAGTGTGGGATCTTTTGTCTTTAAGGTTAAGTACTTGACAAGTTTTCTCTAATTTCTTTGTCATATCTCAGTCATTGTTAGGGTAAGAGGGATCTTTTATCTAGCTGATATTTTTCTTTTGCATGGTAGATTATTTATAGCTTCCTTTAAAGTCAGAAACTCATTATGTACTTTGCATATCCAGACCTTTTCTCCCCTTTCTACTGCCTGCCTTTGAGCATTTCATTGTTTACAATTTAGCCAAGAACAAGAAGATAAGACATAAGACCACTTCAGAACTTTATTTAAAACAATTTTTTCCATACTTACTAGCTGCAGAAGAGATTTTTTTTTCTTGAATATTGATTTGAATTATTCAGATCATGCATATCTGTCAAATCTCCTTTATTCACTGTTTTTCAGTTTATCCTTCATCAAAGACAATCTTTGATACGAGGTTTTAAATTCTTTTTAAGTCTCTCCATTTTTACCTACTTTTTTTGTCCTTTCCAGTCTCATTCTTCTCTGAAGTCTGTACCTTTTTTTCTTATATTGTGAAAATTGAATTTCTTTTGGAGTTTTGCTCTCCTTTTAATTTGTTGAAGAGTAATTGTAAATTACTCAGTAGACAGTTTCACATTCTGAAATATGCCTCTTACACTCCTAGAAAAGGAATTGAATATTATAGGTGGTGCTTATGGCCCTTTTTGAAGGGCAAGTTTTTAATATTTTATACAGTGAACATTTAATCTACAGCTAAGTGACATTATGAAACTTAGAGGAAAGGCAAGAGCTTTAGAGAACTGCAACTTTTTTTTATGATCAAATTGCTTTTAAAATGACTATTTCAATATTTGTAAATTGGCTAATATCCAAAATATATAAAGAATTCATGAAACTAAATAGGAAAAAACAAACAATCCGATTAAAAAATGGGTATAGGATCTGAAGAGATATTTTTCCAAAGAAGACATACAGGTGGCCAGCAGACCCATGAAAAGATGCTCAGTGTCACTAATCATCAGGGAAATGCAAATCAAACCAGAATGAAAATAGTTGTCAAAATGGCTGTTATCAAAAAGTCAAACACAACTGTTTTGGTGAGAATATGGAGAAAAGGGAACCCCTGTGCACTGTTGGTAGGAATGTAAATTGGTGCAGCCACTATGGGAAACAGTAGGGAAGTTCCTCAAGAAATTAAAAACAGAACTACCATATGATCCAGAAATTTTTCTTCTGGGTCTTTATTCCAAATAAAATAAAAACACTAGTTTGAAAAGATATATGCCCCCTGTTTTTATTGCAGCATCATTCACAGTAGCCAAGATATGGAATCAACCTAAGTGTCCATCTATGGGTGAATGGGTAAGAAGATGTAGTGTATATATTTAATGGACTATTACTTAGCCATAAAAAAAGAATGAAAGCTTGCCAGTTGTAACAACATGGATAGGACCTAAGGGCATTAAGCTAAGCAAAATAAGAAAATGCCAGATACTGTATGATTTCACTTACATGTGGAATCTAAAAAATAAAACAAATGACCAAGCAAAACCAAAAGCATAGATATAGAGAACAGAATGGTGACTCTAGTTAGTAATATTGTAGATTATTCTTGAAAGTTGTCAAGAGAGTAATCATAAGAGTTAACTCTATGGTGACCAATGGTAACAGACTTACTATGGTGATCATTTCACAATGTGCATGAATGTGAATCATTATGTTCTATAGCTGAAACCAGTACAATGTTATATGTCACTTATACTTCAACAAAAAATTTTTAAATGACTACTGCTGTCTCATGGTTACTTCAGTTACTTGTTTACTCAACACTGAAGATAATTAAAGCTTGGTAAGACAAGAGGAAACTTAACTTTACCAAAATCATAGACTTAGTGTTGTGCCCAGAATTTGTGATCCCCAAAGACTGTGAGGGAGCTGAGTCCAGTGCAAAAGCAAAGAGCCTTTATTTGAGCTAGCTTGAGCTCAATCTCCCATCTGCACTGACGCAGCAGCGAGATGCCGGAGAGAGAGCGTGTTTCAAAAGCACAAAGGTTTTATAGGGGTTTAGGGGCAGTTGGCGGGGTGATGGTCGTGGCTTTAGCCGATTGGCTGGGGAAGGGTCAGGTCCCTGTTGCGCAGATTGCCAGGAGTGGTTTGAGCGGGAACGGGGCTAGGTCAGGGACACAGTTACTCAGAACGGTGGGCACAGAACAAAAATGGAGTTGGTCCCAGTTTCCTCTTTCAATCCCCCCTTGTCATGTTGCTTACGGGCCCAATCATGGGACTGGCTGCATTGCTATTTGGCTTTTTTCTGTTACTAGCAGCTTGTATTGAGCATGGAGGACCATTAGTTGGATGGCCCCCATGCGGTCTCTGACAAACTGGACCAGCGGGGTAACAGGGACTTGAGCTGCAAAGCGGTGCGGGCAGCCGCCTGATGGTGATTAGATCACTGGATTTTGGGGATGCCAACCAAAGGTGACCAGTTGAGACACAGGACCAGGAGATGCAGAAATTGTCTGCTACTGATTTGCAGGGGTCCCCTGATGTCCAAGAAGGTTCAGGGCAGATGTAAAAGTGGGGCGGGGGGTTTTGGGGGTTAAAGGGCTTGGGTCTGAGGCAGGGTTCTGGGCATTCAAGATGGAAGAGGCTTAGTAGGTTAAACCTGAGTTCTGGAAACCAGGTGTGTCTGGGAAATCTGACTAAGGATTGTCCCTGAGCTGGTGTCTGTAATTTGCCATGTAATGTTCAGAGGGGTGTGGGGACTCTCGGCAGCATGAGCAGTGAGAAGTAGAACTAATAAGAGTTACTAACATCAGGCGGGTTGAGTGTATCATAGCCTGAGCTTGAGTGTTGCGTTGGTTCCGATTGACGATCCATTGGGTGACAAAGTTTTTCCGGATTGTGGAAGGGTCCGCTGGCCGAACGTGGGTGTGATGGACCCAGGTTGCAATGCCATCTACTTTGAGAGCATTGGGGGTTGTCAGTACCACGATGTAGGATCCCTTCCAGTGCGGCTCAAGGGTTTCTTGGCAGTGCCTTTTGACATAGACCCAGTCTCCTGGCCTGTACTGATGAGGTGCCGGGGTCGTGCCAGCTTTGTAGATGGCACAGAGGCATGGCCAAATGTCCTCGTGTGCCTTCTGGAGCCCTCTCAAGGAAAAAAACAGTTCTTGGTTTTCAAATTCAGCAAGAAGTTCAGCTTTAAGGTTGGGAATGATAGGGGGTGTCCTGCTAAACATGATCTCGTAGGGAGTAAGACCCAGGTTGTAAGGAGTGTTTCTCACCCGGTAAAGGGCATACGACAGGAGAGCTACCCAGTCCCTGCCAGTCTCCGTGGTTAATTTGGTAAGGGTCTCTTTTAGGGTTCTATTCATCCTTCCTACCTGTCCTGAGCTTTGGGGCCTATAAGCACAATGTAATTTCCAACCTGCCCCAATAGCCTTGGATACTGCCTGCGTTACCTGCGAGATGAAAGCTGGTCCACTGTCTGATCCTATCATGGCAGGAAAACCATACCTGGGTAGGATGTCTTCTAGTAGTTTCTTGTCCACTGTCTGAGTCGTTTCGTGCTTGGTTGGGTATGCCTTGACCCAGTCAGAGAAGGTGTCTATAAATACTAAAAGATATTTATAACCATACTTTCCTGCTTTAACTTCAGTGAAGTCAGCTTCCCATTGGGCTCCTGGTTTGGTGCCCCTGAGCCTGGTTCCTTTTTCATTTGATGTGGCTCTCGCATTTGTGAGTTGACAGATCTTGCAGGCAGATACACAGCCTGTTCTATTTTGGTGTCCTGTTGGTGAATCTTAATTCCGGCATGTCAGATTAAGTCTTAATTTTTGGGCCCCCAGGTGGGTAGACACGTGCATGTGTTTTAATACTGAGACTCTGAGCCGGTCTGGCAGCACGAGCTCTTTGTCAGGTGTATGCCACCATCCCTTTATCTCCTGGGCCATGGGGAGTCTCTTGATCTGCTGCAACTCCTCCTGGGAGTATTTGGGCTGGGCTGGTAAAATGGGTCTCCCATGTCCGGTAGTTGTAGGGCCATGGTGGGGACTGAAGTAAGGGCCACTGCTTTGGCTGCCTGGTCAGCCTTTCGGTTACCTCTTGCTACCAGGTCATCAGCTTTCTGGTGCCCTTGGCAGTAGATAATGGCCAACTTGGCAGGAAGCCATAAGGCCGTGAGCAGGTCAAGTATCTTGTGCTTATTTTTTATAGTCCATCCCTCTGCCGTCAGTAACCCCCTCTCCTGGTAGATTGCCCCATGAACATGGACTGTGGCAAATGCATAATGTCTATCTGTGTAGATGTTGAGCCGTTTTCCAGCTCCGAGTGTCAGCGCCTTGGCGGGGCTATGAGCTCTGCTTGCTGGGCTGACGTTCTGGAGGGTAGAGCCCCCACCCACATGGTGTCCGCTTCGGTGACCACCGCTGCACCTGCATACCTGTGTCCATCCCACACAAAGCTGCTGCCATCAGTGAACCAAATAGCTTTGGCATCAGGGAGGGGCCAGTTGGTTAGGTCCGTCCGGAATCCATGTACTTGCTCCAGGATCCCTGCACAGTCATGTAGTGGAGCATCTAGGTCAGGGTCAGGCAGTAGGGTTGCAGGATTGAGGGCTGCACTGGAGTGGAACCGCACTCATGGAGGGTTGAGTAGGAAACTCTGGTAATGAGTTCTCCGTGTGTTGCTCATCCATTTATCAGGAGGCTGTTTCAGGACCCCTTCAATGGTGTGTGGGGTCGTGATCCAGATCTCTTGTCCTAGGGTCAGTTTGTCTGCATCTTTGACTAGGAGTGCAGTCACTGCAATAATTCTTAGGCATGGCAGCCAGCTAGCAGCCACTGGGTCCAGTTTCTTGGACAAATAAGCTACCGGGTGGCTCCAGGGGCCTAGAGTTTGAGTTAGAACCCCTTTCGCTATTCTCTTGTGTTCGTCTACAAAGAGGTGGAAGGGCTTCAGAATATCTGGCAGGCCCAGGGCTGGGGCATCTAGGAGGGCCCTTTTTAACTGATTAAAGGCAGTTTCTTCCTTTCCAGTCCATTTAAATGCTTTCCCCTCTTTGATAGCCTCATATAGAGGTCTGGCCATCTCAGCAAAACCTGGAACCCAGAGGCAGCAGTAGCCAGCCAATCCTAGGAATTTTCTTACTTCCCTCCGGGAGGTGGGAGTAAAAATTTTCAGGACAGTTTCTTTTCTGACATCTGATAACCACCGCTGTCTGCCCTCCAGGATGTATCCCAGGTAACTTACCCTCTCCCTGCATATCTGAGCTTTCTTGGCGGGTGCCCGGTACCCTAAGGCCCCCAAGGTTGTCAGCAGGTCCTGGGTCCCCTGCTCACAGTCTTCAGCCGTGTTGGCAGCAATCAGGATGTCATCTACGTATTGTAGGAGGGTAAGGCCAGGGCGCTCCCTTCTATACTCACCTAGGTCCTCGTGTAGCACTTCGTCAAAGATAGTGGGCAGATTTTTGTACCCCTGATGCAGCCGTGTTCAGGTGAGCTGCCCACTATAGCCCTCCTCTGGATCATGCCACTCAAAGGCGAACAAGGGTTGGCTTCAGGGTGCTAGTGGCAGACTGAAGAAGGCATCTTTTAAATCTAGTACAGTATGCCAAACTCTGGAGGGCGCCAAGGAGCTCAAGAGAGTATATGGGTTGGGAACAGTTGGGTGTATGTCCGTGACTCTCTTGTTTACTTCCTGGAGGTTCTGTAACAGTTGATAGTCATTCGTGTGAGGCTTTTTGACTGGCAGTACGGGGGTGTTCCAGGCAGACTGGCAGGGAACTAGTATTCCTAGGCTTCATAGTTTCTGGATGTGTGGCTGGATTCCCTTCCAGGCCTCCTGAGACATGGCCTGATCCTTACCAGAACTACCCCTGGCTTGAGCTGTACTAGGAGTGGGGTCCTGTGAGCGGCTAGTCCTATTCCTCCTGTCTCTGCCCGAACTGGAGGGAATTTTTGTAGCCATCTGTCCATGTTATACTCTCTCAGGAGCGCCCTCTGGTGGAGGTGGTATTCATCTTCTAGTTTCATGGTCAGGACCTGGATAGGGTGACCCTTGTCATCAGTGACCTGAGGCTCTCCCTGTCTGAAAGTTATCTGAGCTCCAATCTTTGTCAGTACGTCCGTCCCAACAGCAGGTAGGGGCATTCTGGTATCACCATAAAGGAGTGGGACAACCGGCCTGTTCCCAAATCTACTATTCTTCGGGTAGTCCATGAATACTGGCTGATACCAGTTGCCCCTTGTAACCAGGACTTCTTGCTCGCTAGTTTTCCTTTTGGGGTGCGGAGGACCAAATGCGGTGCTCCGGTGTCGACAAGGAAGTCAACAGGGATCCCCTCCACTCTTAAGAGTTACCCTGGGCTCGGGGAGGGGGTCCAAACCCCGACTCCCTTAATCACTCAGTTCATCCAGCTCTAAGACTTCTACTCGATCAGTCTTGCTTCCCTTACCATCAGCCTTTTTCGGGCATTCTCGGGGCCCAGTGCCCTCTTTGCAATATGCATACTGATCTTTCTTCAGCCTCTTGGTGGTTCCTCTACCTTCTTTTGGGTTGTCTGCCAGCTGCCAGAGACGGCGGTCTCATTCCTCCAGGGAACCAGCAGTGGTAGCTAGTAGTATTCTGGCCAGGTCTTGAGTTTGCTTACTGCTGGCAGCCACCATGGTGCAAGCCTGCTTATCTTCAGGAGACTCCCGGTTGTTGTATATCGGCTACTACCAGTAAGTCCTGCAGACTTCTTTCTCCTAGACTATCTATTTTCTGTAATTTTCTTCTAATGTCTGCAGCCGACTGGTTTACAAAGGCCATGATAACAGCTGCCTTGCTTCCGAGAGCCTCTGGATCCATGGGGGTGTAGGTATGGAATGCCTCCATGATCCGTTCTAAAAAGGCAACCAGAGAATTCATCTTTTTCTTTTCCTGTACATTTCCTACCCTGGCCAAATTGGTTGGCTTTCTAGCAGCCATTTGGAGACACCCCATTAGAGTCTGGCAGTAGACTCGGAGCCTCTCCTTACCTTCTGCTGTGTTGAAATCCCACTCGGCTGAGTTAAGGGGAAGGAGGTGTTTATCAGCCTGATTGGTGGTAGGATTCCTGTCTACTCCCGGAACTAGTTTTTGGGCCTCATTGAAGATTCTCTCTCTCCTCGGTTATGAACAGGACCTGCAGAAGCTGCTAGCAGTCGTCCCATGTGGGCTGATGGGCAAAGAGAACAGTCTAATAAATCAATAAGCCCTGCCAGCTTCTCGGAAAACTTAGGATTCTGAGCCTTCCAAATGTAGAGGTCACTAGTGGCGAAGGGCCAGTAGTGGTGGGGTTGATTTCTCTGGTCGTCTGGGGGGCTGGTGGCTCGTAGGGGAAGAATGGTGGAGTCAACGGCAGAGGCGTACTGCTCCCTCTGGGCCCTTTGTCTGGTAAAGGGCGGGCTTTCCACTGGAGCGCCTCCGCCCCCTGCTCTTGGAGCAGCACCTGCTTCCCCCGGAGGTGGGGGCTGGTGTCCCTCCGGCATCCTAGGGGGCTGATATGGGGGAGGAAAAATTAGTTTTTCGTCAGCCCTCCCCTGTAGGACAGGGTAGAGGGGTGCTGAAGGCTGGGTAAGACTTTTGAAAAGTTCTTCTCCGTCCTCTGCAAAGCAAGAATGGGTTTCGGCTCCAGAGGGGGTGGGGCAGGGAGGGATTAAGCCAGGAGGGTGGGAAAGGGAACTGATAGGGTGGGTAAGGGAACTGATCAGGATGACTTGTTTTAGACCGAAAGACGATATCCCTGACTCAGTGGATGATAGGGAGGTCGAAGATTCCCTCTGGCGGCCATCTGACACTGAAAGCTGGCTACTCGCTAGAACAAAGTCTGCCACCGACCCTTCCAGACTTCCACACTGAGGTTGTTAGCTCTTCCCCTGACATCTTTAAAATGATCTATCATAATACTTAGAGAAGTAGTCTGAGCCTGTCCCATAATGTCCGTCCAGTAAGTCCACAAAATAAAACAGAGAAACACAGAAACAGACAAATAAATAGAGGGCCCTGAAAACAGTCTTCCAATTCTGTGGAAGCAAAACCGAAAGCTAGACGACGGCCTCACGCCGACTGACGGGAGCGACCCGCGTCATCTCAGACCTTTGAGGGGATCCACGTCCCTCCAGAAGGGAGGATCAGAATGTTTTCCGAATCCTCCTGCCCGCAGTCTTGCAGTGCGTCCACTTAGAGCATGCCGGGCACTACCAGAATTACAGAAATGAGCTCATGCGGGAAAAAAAAAAGCGACAGGAAGCAGATACACAGAAGAGACAGGGAACGAAGAGATACCTACTGTGGCCAGTCAAGCTCTCCAGGTCGGGGTCCTTCGGGGTCTTGGGGATCCCGGATGAGCCCCCAAATGTTGTGCCCAGAATTCGTGATCCCCAAAGACTGCCAGGGAGCCAAGTCTGGTGCAAAAGCAAAGCCTTTATTTGAGCGAGCTCGAGCTCAATCTCCCATCCACACCGATTAAGCGGCGAGATGCTGGAGAGAGAGAGAGAGAGCACGTTTCAAAAGCACAAAGGTTTTTATAGGGGTCTAGGGGCAGTTGGCAGGGTGATGGTCGTGGCTTTAGCCGATTGGCTGGGGAAGGGTCGGGGCCCTGTTGCACAGTTTGCTGGGCGTGGTTTGAGCGGGAAGGGGCTGGGTCGGAGACACAGCTACTCAAGATGGAGGGCACAGAACAAGAATGGAGTCGGTCCCGGTTTGCTCTTTCATTAGAAGATTAGATTTTTGTGTACAGAGTTTCTACTTGCAATAGAAAATTAATTTTTATGTTCACTAATATTCCAACAGTATAAAAGTATATGAAGTAAAAACTGAGAGACCACTCATCTTACTCATATTCTCTAGGAGTAGCTCTTCTTAATTTCTTTATATATGACTAACATGCAATACATGTGCGTAGTTTTATTTAAATAACATATCATACACATTGAACTTTGTGCTTTAATATATGGACATCTTTCTTTGTCAGTACATGTTAACTAAGTTTAACTTTTACAATTTTTAATGGATTATCTAGTCTGTTATTTTGAAAGTATTAATGTTAATATCTGCTTTTGCAGAATTAAAAAACAGATTATTAGGGAAAAAAAGAAACTTAGAAATTTTCTAGTTGAGTATCTCATTGTCCAAATGAACCTGAGCACCAAAAAGGGTAAGTGACTGGCCCAAGACCACACAAAATAATTAGTATTAAAACCAGGTCTGAAACCCAAGTATTCAGACTTTGAGGGCACCCTACTTCCTAATTCTCATTTTAAAAAGTACTTTGAGTGTATGGTATGAATTTGTTTCGGTAGGAAATTCACATAATCATTTTGTGCATAGGTTAATGTAATGTTACTGCCTTTTACTAATGACCTATCACTAATGAGCTCAGAAAATGCAAGGTGAAGTACTGCTAGGCAGCAGGAAAAATTTAAGTTAAGGTTTAGGTAATTCAAAAACTACCTGCCTCACTAGATTACTGTGATATTGAAATAACAAAGAATTTAAAGTGCTTGTTTACACTAAGAACTCAGCAAATCAAGGTGCTATAATCAAGTGTTGATTATATCATAGTATAATTCTTAACTTGGGCATGTAGAGCAGGAGTTAGCAAACTTTTCTGTAAAGGGCCAAATAGTATTTTAGGCTTGGTGGACCACATAAGGTCTCTCACAGTCTTACAAAAAATTTTGCAGAGCCTTTAAAAGTGTAAAGCCAGTCTTAGCTCATACAGCAGTACAAAAATAGGTGGTGGGATTTAGCTCATGGCTGCAGTTTGTTGACCCTGATCTAGAGGAGTATTCCCATGTTGGGATTACCAGAATCTCAGCAGTGTAAGATCTGAGAACTGCCATATGAGATAAAAGGAAAGATGGAAGTTAATGGAAAATAGCAAAGAAATGGCTATGGGTTTGGGGGAGAAAACCTTAAGATATTTCTTTGTTGATACATATAGCATAACTATGTTATATATGTTACATATTTCCTTTTTCTAATATTTAAATTTAGGTGTGAAGCCTATTCATGCTGCAGACCAACAGCTACTTATAGTGGCAAATGCCCACATGCATTGGGACCCAGAGTATTCTGATGTGAAACTTATTCAGACCATGATGTTTGTCTCAGAAGTTAAAAACATTCTGGAGAAAGCCTCTAGTAGGCCTGGCAGCCCAACTGCAGATCCTAATTCCATCCCGCTGGTGCTATGTGCTGATCTTAACTCATTGCCAGATTCAGGTATTTATAGCATCATTTCTTCATTGCTTTCAATTTTGCTTTTACTTCTAGTTGAAAGGCCCCTAGCTCCTAACTTTTGTGAATAGAGAATTTCTCTTCTAAACTAGGGAGTGTATCATTAAGAATTCCAGGGATGAGATGTGAGGTAATTGAGGAGAGTTTAGTAAAGAGGCTATTTCCCAAGGTATGTACAGGGTTAAAGAACACAAAACAATGAATGGTGCAATACTCTGCCTTTACAGGAGTTAGTGACACTTTACCAACCCTACACGTAAAGGGGAAAGTGGTGGGAGCTGTTATAAGAACTTGCAAAAAATAATTATAAGGAGAGGGCCACTTAGTAGAGCAATGGTTTTGAATTAAGTGATGTGATCAATCCCTGGCATCAACAAAAAGGGAACCAGGGGAATAAATATCCCTACTTCACTCTGCTGTGCCCTTTGATCTTCTGCCAATACTGCCCATTGACCAAATCCAACTAAGCCAGAAGGGTAGTGGCCAGCAGTTGATAAGTAAAGGCCAGCTTCCTGAGGCAGAGAGCTATAGAGGAGGGTGATCAGAAGAGGCAACTGGAAAACATTCAGCGCAGCTAGCTTTCTAGTTTAATAATGTTGACAACTTTTTAAGTGAATTCACTAAATGATACTGAGTACTAACACTAGGTGCAGAAGAGTGATTAAAATTCTCCTAAGATTTCACATTAACTTTTGAGTTCCATTAAACTAATTTGTGTTCTAACATTACTATTTTAGATTTCTGTGAAAAATCAGTTCTGCATTTTAGATTATTAAATTTCAAATTTAAAACATTAAAGTATTACTGTTTTGCTATAAAAAACATATTCTAAATTTTGTATATGTTCACTGAGCTATTTTAAACGGTTTTAAATAATAACAGTAAATATAAAATAACCCATGTGCCTTCTTGGAAATATTCATGAAAGTCACAAACCTAGAAAACCCCTTTACCTTTTTTCCTTAGCAAATTACTGAAATCATCCTTTCACAAGTGTTTGTCTTCAGCCCACAGCTCCATTGGCTCCTTAACTATGTACTCCTTCTTTAATCCTTTTTTTGTGCTGAGTTGCTCTCTGTCGTTTCCCCCTTCTCCTCTGATTTGTTTAAGCTAATGAGCTGTCAGGTGAAAGCCCAACATAGTGAGCTAACTATGGAACTGGACTGTCAGGGTTGGATCCTGTTTCTACCACTTAGAGCTGTGCATTATGACTAAGTCCCTCATTTATAAACAAGGCAGTAATCGTTTATTCTTCCTCATAGGATTGTTGGTGAGGTTTAAGTGTGAAAAGCACTTGAAACAGTCCCTGCATATAGTAAATGCTACATAAACGATAGCTCCTTTTCAGCTACCCCCAGTCCTGATACTGCACTCAGCACTTGTTCACCATCTGTTGCTGTCATTCTTAATCACAGATAGAAAAGATGAGTAACAGCATTCACTCACTAATCATTATGTGAAGAAGGGTTGTGATACTTGTTCCATATTTACTTATTCAGTGGAAGCAGTGTACTTTTTTGAATGCATCTATTCTCTTTAGCGTTTTAGATATACCTACTATTTTTGACTGTAGCTCAAAATAAAGAATGATGTTGTCTAGCTGAAAATAGACATTGACATGTTGAAATGCAAAATCTATTTTTTGTAAATGATTTTTATTTTTTATTATATGTGCTATATTTTACATATTCCCAAAGTTGTTGACTGACTACATAGAACAGTTAAATACTAAAGTGACAACATTTTGGAATAATACTGTAAAAGCATTCAGGATTAAGACCTTTTTGGTGAATGCCATACTAGTTCTTGAGGATCACCTTCAGTCTGACAAACCATTAAGAAAACTTTATCAGGAAGAAAATTTGTCAGGTGATCCTGATAGTTTGCTCTGAAATAGGCAAATACCCTTCAGTTTGATCTGAACCATATGAAATTGCTAAAATTTAATTTTTTTTTTTTTTTTTTAGCAATAGCCAAAAAAGAAAAGCAGCTTCATATGGCCCAACCCAGTTAAGCCACTCTGAACCTGGTATATCCACAAACAGCATATTTTGGCCATAGAGTTTTATGTAAGTTCTACTTGCTAAACACTAGTGTTTCTTCTTTATTCTGCTAGGTGTTGTGGAGTATTTAAGCAATGGAGGAGTAGCTGACAACCATAAAGACTTCAAGGAACTAAGGTACAATGAGTGTCTTATGAACTTCAGCTGCAATGGAAAGAATGGAAGCTCAGAAGGGAGAATTACACATGGCTTCCAACTGAAGAGCGCCTATGAAAATAACTTGATGCCTTACACCAATTACACCTTTGATTTCAAAGTAAGTGACAGCCTCTGGGCTGGTGTAGAAATTATTTCAAATGCAAGCATGTGGCAAGACAAGTATATATTATTTATGCTTAACTGTATTATTTTCAGGAATTTTTAGATTCTCAAAATGTATTGGTTAATTTTGCACCTAAATGTAGGGAGGTTTGTTAGCTTTTTTGGTGGTAGTTGTTGACAGAATTCTTTGCACCCTCAAATTTCAGATAACATTGATAATAGCAAAAACTTCCAAAATGCTTACCATTTTGTGCTAGGCACTGTTCAGAGCACTTCATATTTATTAATACAGTTAATCTCACTTGTCCATACCATCCCTAACTTTCAGTAAGGGTCCAAATAATAATCAACCTGATATAGCTCAACTTACTTCAAATGAATGATGTAGTATTCTCTCAAAAGTTTAACACTTTCCATTGATGTCTTAATTATCTTTTAAGTTTTCCATTCTTTTTTGGGAGATGGGGTTAGAGAGGGTTGTACTTAGGGTTTGTTTTACATCCATATAGTTATCCTAATACATTCTCAGGCAGTGGAACTCTCCAGCCAATTTTCTGATCACTCTCTGCCTGTAGCTCTTCTACCTCTGTTTGACTTTCTGACATTTTAGGCATCTATCCTAGAATCTTATACCATTCTGAAAAATGGGATGATGTTAGTAGTTTGGGGTAAGAGGCCTAGAAGGAATTTAATAAAGTGCCAAAGGGAATTTTCATATAAAATGGGCTCTCAAACATCTCTAAAATCCTTTTTCCATTCTCAATGCTGTGAGAAACAAATAGTAGGAAGAAAAAAGGAAATTTGTATGCTGATGTTATTAGCCAGTTCTTGTAATCATGAAGTAGAAAAAGAATTGCTTAGAAGAAGTTGAATTTCATTTTGGTATTTTTGACACTTAGAGTACGTGACAATCCAGTAATAGTTGATTTTGTTCAGATCACTCACACTCATATGCAGTGATATGCCGATAAATATTTGGTAATGAGCTTTCTGGGGAAGAAAAGCCCTAATTTGTAGTGGTTGCTGATTTTTATGGTGTAAGTATTCCCAGTGTAGTAGATTTCAAGCTCCCAATATAGTAATATTGAATTCAGAGTTGGGATAAAGTGGTAAGAAAGGTACTAGGTCACTCTAGCACAGCACGGCTCTTATGTAAGCTTAAAGGAAAACCTCTAGGTTTAATGTTTCGCTGTTTACTGTAGGTTAGTTGCTTACCTTTGTGACTATAGTGATACATAATCCATCTCTACCAGCAAAACAGAGAAAACCTAAAATAAAGTTCCCCAGAATAAGTGTTCAATAATTCTACAATTCTTATTGTTGTTTTGGTATGTATATAGGTAAAAAGACCAAATCATTTCTACCTAATCTAGGCTTTTTATAAAGCTTATTTTCCTTGTCCATAAAGTAAAAATTAGAGAAACAGAATCTTGGATATTAATCTAAGCTATCTTTCTCAGTTACCTGAATTGTGATCCTACATGTGTTAATAATTGAATCAAAAATCTTACTGAATCATTTATAGTCCAAAGAAGTATAGTTAAAGACCAAAAGTGCATGACTCAGAGATTTCTGATGTTTGGCTGGGTAAGAAGGGCCAAGCTATAAATCTTGGGAGAGAGGCATGCAGGGAAGGTAAATACACTGGCTCATTAAATAGGTGGATAGAATGGGACGAGAAAGGAAGATGACCAGAGAACAAATTAAGGACACCCTTGAACTAGAGAGAATCAAGTTTCTAATTTAGTAACAGACAAGTAAGTTTTTAATTTTACATAAAGCATTGTGTGTACTATCCCAAGATTGAAGGCAGTCTGTAAAAAAAGGTAACATCAAATAGAAAAATATGTAATCGGCATTACATACTGATCCAAATACAGTATCCTACCACTGCATTATTGTAGTGTTGTTAAATTTTGTGTACATGCCCCAGATAGCATCTTTTTTAACTTCTTTGGCCCTTGAATAAGTTAGAAATATTGTTAAGTGGTATTTAGAACTCAAATTCATTTAATCAAGAACTGATTTGGAATGCACTAAAGGGCAAGCAGTTAGAATTACTTGTAGACCAGTGCCTTACTGAGTTTGGGCTGCTATAACAGAATACGTACCATAGACTGGCTTATAAACAACAAAAATTTATTTCTCAGTTCTGGAGGCTGGAATCTGAGACATCAGAGTGCCAACATGGTTGGCTTGTGATTGTATTGTGTCTTCTCACATGGCAGAGAAGGTG
Organism: Manis javanica; assembly: GCF_040802235.1. NCBI lineage: Eukaryota > Metazoa > Chordata > Mammalia > Pholidota > Manidae > Manis > Manis javanica. The sequence goes on from NC_133160.1 coordinate 111,582,811, forward strand.
AGAGCTCTCTGGGTCTCTTTTTCATAGAGTACTAATCATGTTCATGAGGGTTCCATTTTCATGACCTAATCACCTTCCCAATGTCCCACCTCCTAGTACTATCATGATAGGGGATAGGATTTCAACATACAAGTTTTTTTTTTGATATCTGTTTGGTGAGTGGGGGGCACACAAACATTCAGTCATAACACCAGATTAATTGAATAAAGTTCTTAATGCAGAATTTCTGCCATCACTTCCCCTACTTCCCCTGCCCCAACTCTAAGGGTGTGCCTTAATAACGTTTAATGAAAAGAGGAAGGAGTTTTTCTATTCTATCAAGTAATAAATCTTGCTCTGTTACATTGTAAAATTTATAGTAATCATTTTCTCCTTTTTATTTTTTTACAAGACAATGCTAGCTCATAAACTGTTTTCACTGTTGTTACTTTTTTTCAAATACATTTCTATAGCCTTAATATAGTCTTTTCTAATATGAAGACTGTTTTCCAAATTGTAGTCTTTTAAAAAGAAATAGTTTAAATCACAAAAGGTTAAAAATCAATAGTCTGTAACCTCCTTTTTTTGAATATGACACAAGGTACAAATATACATACATATGTATGGTTATTTGGGTGAGAGTTCACAGATATCACATTGCTAAGGGTTTTGATAAGAACTTTTACTTTGGGTGTTTCAAATCAAGAAAATCATTGCAAGTGATGCCTGTGATAAAATACATCTATCTGGATTGTTTAACATCTTTTTGGGGGCCTATTTTTGGAAAGGATTCTATAACTCTAGCAGCTGATATGTATAATGACACTCCAGTAAAGTGATAAGATATGCAGTGTTTTATTCAGCGTAAGTAGTTGAAAATATTTCATTTGTGCTTTGTTTGCTTTGTGGTTGGCACAAAGAGTTGTCTCATAAAGGAAATAAAACTACCCTGACCCTTTTAACCTGTTTCCTTAAAAAGTCACTGCAAAACTAGGCATTAGCTGAAATGAAGGGATAATACCTTTTACTAATATCATTTCTTTACTATTTGGACTTGGAATATTAATGGCAGAAAGGTTCAGGTATTTACTGTTGAATAAGATCCTCTCCCTCAAAAGAACTATTTTGTTATTTTAGTCTTAGTTATGTAAAAATCAACAAATTTGAGGTATTTGTTTACAAAATTTAACAATGTAAATTTTTTTCATTAAGAGTTTTTTTTTTTCTTTTTAAGTAACCCATCTCACTGTGGTACCACTTAAGTACTAGGCAAACTCATATATAATATTTGGAAAGAGGTACTCTTAGTCTGGAAATACCTCTTCATACTTGGGGCTCAGGTTCCCTTGCTATAGATAGGAAGAAATTGGATTTTACTGTCTTGCATACACAGCCTGGGACAATAAAAGCACACTAGTTTTGAAACTTTACTGGTCAGCTAAAACAACTCATCTAGCTCTGAGACATAGAATTGATATATATGTATGGGTCCCTGCTGAATGTTTTTTGCCTAAGGTATTGTTAGGCAGCAAGGAATCCAGAATTTATGGTATACCAGAATTTGTGAAAATGAGTATTCTAGAACATGTAACTGTATATGATATATTGTGTGGTGTGTGTGTACTAAATCTGGGGAAGTTGAATGAGCAAATCTGAAAATGTGCTTTACCTTGGGTTCATTCAGATGTCTTTGGATAGCTTGATATGCAAATAATTGAAAATAATTGTCATTAAAAGAATTGTCATACTTTTTCATTAGTTATGTACATATTCATATAAAAACAGCTTATTGTAACTGGTAGTGCAGTTTCCATAATGTTTATACTGATACATTAGATTTCACTAACTCAAACCAATTCTAAAGGTGCCTAGACCTAATTTGGTGTGTTTAGCTTCTCAGTTTACTTACCACTTATGCACAAATGCAGGGCTTTATAATTTACTTAGACCCATTGTCAACACAACAGACACCAGAAGTACAGATTACTCAGGTATTTGGCTTTTATAAATTATTGTTCTTTATATATCTTGAGTTTTTCTCTTTTCTAAGCATGTATTTTTCTTTTTCTTCCAACCCCAATCTCTTTCCAGGGCGTGATTGACTACATTTTCTATTCCAAGACTCATATGAACGTGCTTGGTGTCCTGGGGCCTTTAGATCCTCAATGGCTGGTTGAGAACAACATCACTGGGTGTCCACACCCTCACATCCCTTCAGACCACTTCTCACTGTTAACACAACTTGAACTCCACCCTCCATTCCTGCCTCTTGTCAATGGTGTTCACTTGCCTAATCGGAGGTAGTGGAGTACTGCCCCGCAAGGACGGGGGCGGGGGGATCTGTTGCTATGGACCTGTACAGTTGTAAATCAAAGTACGTAGGAGTGAAGTATGGCCATCCTTAAGCTGCTTCTTCCGGTTTCTTTCATTATGTGTTTGCTGTAAGATTTTGTACATTTTTGTGCATATTGGTATCATTTGGCACTAGGGCTGGAACCAAAGTTTTAACTCTCTCCCCAAATTTTTAATTTAACATGTTTTTAAATTGAACCTTTGTATTATATTAGAAGTCAGCATTCATAATTGATAAATCACCATTTTGAGGCCCAACAACAGTGTATTTGTTTTTCTGAAACAAATACTTTCTTTTGAATGGTTTCAAATCAGCCAGCCATTTTTGTAAAAGGCGATTTTTAAAAATTACAGGATTTTAAACCGAGTGATGGCTTGCCTTGAAGGGAAAATTTTCTTGGATTTTTGTTTTCCATTATAATAAACTGAATTTTGGCTTCCCTAGTCATTTGTACATTAACAAAGTGCTTAAATTTGCTAGATCTGTACATAAACTATGATGTAGCCTTTAGCTATAATAAGAAAAGTTGAGAAATTAAAGATGGTTGCACAGTATGCTTTCAAAATCAAGTATTTAACAGCATATGACAGTTTGTTGGGCAAACAGTGGTTTTTTGTTTTTTTTGAGGAATCACTATTTTGTTACCCTATTAGTTATATAGCCTTACTAGAAGTATTAATTCTAAGCTTATCTTTCCAGTTTACTTATAGGGAAACAACGGGTAATTTCTACTGCCACACATCTTGAAAATAGAATTTGGTATATATTTAGGATGCCCACAAATTAGTGTTCAGTATTTCATCGTTCCAATCCACCTTTTCTGCCTGGTTGTGTTAGAGAACAGACATTATATGATCTATAATCATTTTTGCTGTTATAGTCAGATGTTAAAAAAAGAACTACTGAATGAAAAGGCCCTGATCAAAATTACAGAAGGGGAAAGCCATACAAATATTTCATGTGTTTCCCAAAGTAGGTCAAGTGGCTGTTGGTTTTGGCTTTTTGAGGTGACAGTGGAAGGATTTGGGGGAGAGAGGGAACAAGGAATAGTGAAAAACCTTGGATCATTTTTCCTGACTCTAGTTGCCAAATGGCCATTATATGCTTTTAATCTTTGTTTCCGTTGTCTGTCAGGGAAGTTGAACTAAGAAGCTACTGGTTTATCCCCAACTGTCGATGCTCTTTAGGTATGTTGAAATCCTTTTTTTTGCCCAGGAAGGGTCAGTTGAAAATCTGTGACTCAAGAGGCAGTGGACATGATATCATTTTCTGGGGTAAAAAATTGGTTGGCTACTTGATGTTAATTATGGCACAGTAACAGGAAAAGGTTGTGTCTGTGTTTTTAAGTTTTTCTTTATTCTGCTTTTTTGCTGCTATTAAGAGTTTTCTGAAAGTTATATTTTAAACTTTTCATGCACTTTACTGTTTCTAGGCTCAAAATGTGATATTTTTAATAAATAAGAATTTTTCCATTATATGAATGAAATTTTAAAATAAAATAGCCTATATTTGTGTCTCACTAATATATAAAGTACAGGTCAAATTTAAATTATTTAATTAGTTTTTAAATATATACAATTTGTCTCCTCTCTCAAACTGACATCTTAGACTGTTTCATTAGTTTTAAATGATGCATTTCCTTTGGTCATTTTATACTAATTTCTTCCATAGTAAATTAATCACTCTATATAAGATAATATTTCCCTGAAGGATAATTTTAGTGGGACAAGGGTGGTGGGATGATGTAATATCATATATAGGTTTGTATCAGAAGGGTTCTGTAAAGCCTAAACTCCTTTTTAAAAGTGCCTAGTGATAGAGGCATTGTTTGTCATCTATGATAATTGGGATGTCATTATAGTTGAGTGAAGTTTGATGTAAATAAAATATTCTTTTAAAAATGTTAAAATGCTATAATAAACAAAGAAACAACCCTTAAGATGACAGATTTTCCTCAGTGTGCAGGTATCCCTTCTTATATACCTCAAGCATTCAACATCTAGCCATGCAAATTGATTTTCTGAAGCATAGTACTGGAAAGTAGAATAGCATGAAAAACTTAATTTTGTGGACATTACCTTTTTTTGTAATCAGCTACTGTATGTTTTTTTAAAATCTTGTTTTGGGTGGGTTTTCTGCTCTGGAGGTATATGCACTAACAAAATATTTTCCTCCTTTCATATACGCATGTTAATTAGCAACGTGAGCAATATTTCCTACCATACTTCACTCCCAATATTTTTTGAGATGTTTGTATAAAATGGAATTTAAAGTTCACTTATGATTGTATATGAACCACAGAGGAGCCCATTTATTAATAAAAAAACCTTTTTTAATAGTTAAATGTAGAGGGAAAAAATAAAAAACATTGGGAAACATTGTAAACAGCTTAAGTTTATTTTGTGTATGATTGAGGCACTCTGTTGCAGGAAGGTGTGTAATTGGGTTCTCTCTGCTTCCAAATGCACTCTTTCAAACCATTCATTATCCTGTGTATTTTTAATGTGGTTTTAGTAAATGTTGGTAGTAGCTCTGTTGAAGTAGGTAATTGTGTTATGTTTTGGGTGGCACACACACTTGGGGCATGGTAACCCAGATTTCATGTGCACGGTTTCCCTTTAGCCCACTGCCCAAATTTCACACACCCTTCACCCTTTGTTCCCTTTGTAAAAGGAGTGGTATCTGTTTTGAGCTGCCAATTCAGATGATCAGAAATGCTGCTCTCCTCAGTATTGTCTCGTTAAAACGCATGCCACTTGAAATTTTGGTAGTGAGAAGCCAAAAGAAAGAGGTGAATAACAGATGGTATATATGTATATATATTCAGTGAAAGTAAAATATTTATGCTCAGATACTTTCTAGTTCTCAGAATATGTTAATAAGCTTTATGCCATGGGGCTGCTGCATATTTTATCTGAAGATAAAAAAAAATTGGGCATTTTTTAATTGTGATAATGTATTTTTTTTAACTGTTAAATATGATTTCCGATATTTGTCTAAGAACTGGAGTGTTCTTGAAATTTTTTAAAACAGTGTTGTTTGAGGAAGGGAAACTGCACTGTGTACCATTACATCAGTCATATATGCATGTCAAGTCACCCACTCTCAGGCATCAGTATCCGCCTCATAGCTTTACACATTTTGATGGGGATTATTGCAGCATCCTCAGGCCTGACATCTGGGAAAGGCTCAGATCCACTTACTGCTCCTTGCTTGTTGACTTTGTTTTGAAATAATGTGCCTGGTGTCAACTTCTAAGCAACAGCACTGCCTAAAAGCAAGCAGAGAACAGAATCCCAGCACCATCCTATAGGCAACTTTTTAGAATTCAGATACAGTAAATCTGTTCCAGATTTATGATGTTTTATGTGAAAAAAAATTTTGTATGATGTAGTCGAGTATTTTTGTTTCATTTCTTCGATGTAAGGCGTGTGAATGTTCGTTTGAATATCACATGTTAAAGTCAGGTATGACACAGTGGGTTTCGAGACCAACTTTCATCCCCTCCCATTTGCCTTGCTCTAAGCTTTCTTTTCAAATTATATTTCCAGTATTTATAGGCAAATATTTAATTTTACTAATAAGCATCCTGTGTGAATGTATTAAAAAAGCCACTGTGTTTTAGTGTTGTAGTTGGCAGAAATGTATAAAGCTTCATTTCTTATTTGTCCCTGTTCTTTTGTGTTTTAAAGTTATTAAATCACAGAGAAGCAAGGGAGAAAGTTGAAAAATATCTAAGGTTCATATCACTTGATTCCAGGGTGTGCTATATTAGAATTAAGGATGTGGCACATTAAAACTGGAATGGGGGCAAACATACTATGTTACACTTGAAAATTCTATCTCCTAAATAATATATTGTTAAATGGGTGAAAAATTAAGTTTGCATTTGCATTTCCAAGAGTTTGTAAAATTTGCTAATGCCATTTATACTTGCCAATCAAATAGCAAGGAGTAGTGAAAGCACAAGAGAAAATAGGTTGTGTTCTTTGATGGAACCCGAGACATACAACTCATCATTTCCAACACAAGGCTAGGTTTTCTAGCAATAGGAATTGGCTATGTCCAGTACTTAACAGTACGTAACTTATTTCTCTATTCTTAATTCTTGAGGGAATTTAGTAGCTTTGTAAAATGCACTTAATGATCAGTAGCTTTGGTCACAGAAAACACCATCAGTTTCTGACATATTCGGCAGGCCATAAGAATAATGGCTTTATAGCAAGCAAAGACTTTATGACACGTTTTCAAAATAGCACTCATATACATACATATATATATTGACAGAAATGTGAATTCTTCTATTTGTAAGGTACTCTCTCCCACCTGCCCTCCTGTAAAAAAAAATCACCTTTCTCATGTGTGGATATTTGTTTAATATTTTCCTTCTGAATTTTATCATGTTTGTAGAACTCTGAATTAACAGGTAGACAAATTAGGGAAATCAGAATATTTTTCTAAGCCAGGAACTTCAACCAAAGCTTTAAATTTGTAGATAAAACTTTTATACTTATGGTTGGTTTGGGCATTTTTAGTTATTTAATGTAAGCATATCACCAAATTGAATTCAAACGTAAGTAAATTAGTACATTTTTAACCTGGCTTATTTACCAAAGTTGTAATCTCTTTAAGAACAGGATGCCAAGAGCATCTTTCATTTTATGGAATGATACACACATCTTTATTGTATAGGTGTCACTTTAAAGCTTGAGAGTAAGAAGGGAAAATGAAAGTCCTTACACCTATTCTGCAGGATGTTCTGAACAAGATCCACAGAAATAAAACAAAACACGTTTTTTTTCAGAAGTGGTAAGGGACAGCATGGATGTTTCTTGTTCTAACCAAATACCTTCTTTATGTAAATTTCTCTGTAAAATCACAAGTCCTACAGCAAGAAACAGGGAGATAACCGGAAAAAGCCTAGTTAATAATTTCTTTTGGCATAAATATTTTTGGTTAGCCAGTTATTCTTGGAACCAAAGGAAAACAAGCATGTTGAGGTTTTATTCAACAAACATTAGGACATTGAAGTAATGGAATGTTTTTAAGTCAAGTAGATTTCACTTTCAAAGAAGATGAAATAAGGACATTTCCACCTGTTAAATGTTGATTTTTTTATGGCACATAGTATAAACTGAATAGCAGTGTGCTGAAATTAGAAGTGTCATCAGAAATAAATCAAATTATAAAAAGGGTATGCAAATGCAAAGTGATATGACTCTTTTGGCACATTAAGTAGTATGGTATATTTAGCTTTCAGAAACTTTCAAAAGGCATAGTTTGGCACCTACTGTAGTTATTTTTGTTATTAGAACAATCTTCCTGAACTTAATTTCCTTGTTTGTATGTCTGTCATTGTAAAACATATGACTCATGGCAGCCCTCTCAGAAAGTGGTCCTTTCATACTCATTTCAATTTTGTGTTAATATTTAATTACTGACATGACTGTATTTTCTTTCAAGCTATCAATGGGTGTTATATTCCACATTTGTTTAATTAGTTAACTCACACAATTGGCTCAGTGTTGATGTGTCAAATAATGACTTTGCTTCTTACCAAACAGGCTTAGTTTCTTGCCACTTGTTTCAGTCTTGATGCAGTGAATGATGAAGTAGTCTGGGTGTGTGTTTATTCAGGAACTGTACTATCCTTTCTCTGTGCTTAAATTGCTAAAAATACATTTCCCTTCCCTGTGAAATACCTGAGCGGTGCTCTGCCAACTTTTTGTGGGGAGGGGTTTGGATGGCTGTGTTACTGCACACTGGATCTGGAATTGTTCAGTACTGTGAGTGGCAAATCTCTTAAACACCAGCAGCACTGAGAAGTGCACTATGGGCATTCGTACAGTTGTCCAAATGCAAGCAAGTCTTTCATCGAGGAATGCAATTGAAGAATAGATTCATTGGAGTACTAGGAATATTTTGAGAAGGATGAAAGCCTCATCTTTGTTTTTTGTTGTCTCTAGAGTGGGATGATACAGAGGGAGTTACTTTAGTTGTAAGAAGAGGACTGTGTATACACCTTTTCTCTGCAAGGGCCAGGGTGTTGTTCAGATTCACTATGGATTAGTTTACATCTATTATGATGTCTCTGAACCATAAAATAAGTGCCAACTAATTGTCCATGAGATGATCTATTCTTCCACTCAATTTACTATTTGAATAGGAAAGCGTTCGTTTATTCTCATTACTTGGCATTAAATCAATAATTTGTAGTTCTGCATACATTTGAGTCATTATGTAGCCTATAAAGTGTTTTTATAACTAATTTAATGGTTGGAAAGTAAAGCACATGAGTTTAAAAGTGAGCAAGATACTTTGGTGATTTTTTTCCCCCCTGAGTACTGGGTAGTTTCTATTGATACTATTCCAAAACAAATTGTTCTAGGCTGTGTATTTACTTTGCTTATGTCCAAAGAAAAAGCCAAACTAAATCATTTCATTACTGTGGTCTAAGAATCAGTTTAAACTTTTAAGATTTTATTTCTTTCTCTTTTACGTAGGAGATTTAATGAAGTGCCATGTAATTGAAGCTTACTAGTGTTTAGTGTTTAATGTTTAATAGACTGGTTCTGTGGTGGTCTAATCATTTAACACTCTGTCATCCCTGGAGAAAATGGTTCTGCTTTTACTGAACACATTCTCTCTGACAAAATCACCAGCTGCTTTATTTTTCTATTTATTACAGTTAAACAGTTGATGAGGTTTAAATCTCAACCAAACTGCTCAGCTGAGATGTTTTTCACAATAGACACTGTACAAAATGTGCGTGCAAAAGGACACAGTTGGGTGGTAGTATTTTTTCATTAATGTGAACATTGACTAAACAAAGCAGTCCTGCCTTTTAAATCTTGTGGCAGTTCAGAAGGGAGGTGCTTAAGAACCTTAACTACTATGTCAGATGACAAAATACTTTTTTCCATTTTGGAGATTGGGTACTGCTCACACATGATGTATAGGGCTAAATATATGCTTGTTTCCTCGCACCTGTGTACTTCCCCTTCTCTCCCTCCCTCCCTTTCCTGTAGGCAATAAATGGCCATTTTGCAACTGCATAGCTTTGTCTTGTTTTTATTACTCTTTCTGTGTGCAATGTAAGTGCTTTTAGGTCATTACATCTCTTGTAAAGTGAAGTAGGGAACCAAGGTGATTCAGGCAAGATAAAATAAACTGATATTACCTTTTTTTTTTTCTGGTGAAAAGTCTATCACTACTTAATATGTTGTTTAGAATAAGTTTGGAAGTTAGTCATGCGACTTGCTTTGGCTGAAGAAATCTGAGCAGAGGGATATGTGTCACTTCTGAGTGGGGTGTTAAGAACCAGTCTGCAATTTGGCATATTCCCTTTTCTTGCCTTTGTGATCATAGAAGCATATATTGAAACAAATCCTATATGCTTGAGTGACTGTTCAACATAGCTCCCCTGCTGAACACAGGACATTTAGCATAAGTGAGAAACTCCTGATGAATCTCAGTATCTTAATACAAAAGGGTTTGTTCTTATAGCCCATCCTGACTGATAGACAACCATCAGACACATATGCTAAATTACCAATTTTATCAGTCTCAACAGGTGGATCTCCAAACACCTAGAATAAGTTCATTCAAACATTCACATACTTACTATGAACAAGGTGCTTTGGGGGATATAAATAGGGTTAGGCTCCCCATTCTACGAAAATTCACATTCCAAACTCTTTTATTTATGACAACAGGACAAAATACTGAAGTGGTTTAGTCTGAGTAAAGGTATCTTAAATCTTAGAATCTGGGAAGGAGAGTGGGAAAAAGCAGTGAAATAGGAATTCTGAAAATTATGTTTAGGGATATTCAGTTGAAAAATGATTTTGAGATACAGTTTGAGAACAGATTATTCTTGAAGAGTGTGAAACAAAACTGAGCTGTTGAGCTTAGTAAGTGCTTGAAGATAACAGCATATTATTTTGGAACACATTGCTAACATAACAGATCTCTAGGTTGAAAAGCTCTATGCCTTCTGATTGGTCCTTTCCGGTAAGTATACAATAATCTGTATCCTTACTCACTGCCCCTAAGGACCCTCTTCTTTACAGAAGCCTTAATGTTGGCCAGCCTCTCTGAAATCTTCCAAAAGTAGAATCACTCACCCCTGAAGTGGATTTTGAAGGGGTCAGGTTTTAGGGTGCTGCCTTACTGAGAAGATACTCCTAAGATAGAGCAACCAAGACATTTACCAAATGTCCTCACATTCCACCATGTGACCTTGGACAAAACGCATCCTTATTGGTAAAATGGTTATAAATAATCTCATGAACTGGTTCTCTCAAAAAGCAAGACAGGAGATCACTGGAAGATGGCGGTGTGAATAGTTCAGAGGAAATCTCCTCCCCAAAACATATATATTTATGAAAATCCAATAAATACAAAAATTCCTAAGAGACACCAGTGGATGCAGTACAACAGCCAGGATACATCTACATCTGCAAGAACCCAACATCACACGAAGGGAGTAAGATACAAGCCACGGCCAGGTGGGACCCGAACACTCCCCCACCCCAGAACCTGGCAGGAAGAAAGGAGTCGCAACGGGGAGGGAGTGAAAGCCCAGGACTGCTAAATAATCAGCTCTAGAAATCCATACCTGGAGCGCAGACAAAAGGTGCACGGGCTGTGGGATATCAGAAAAACGGAAAAGCAAAACCTGTGGGCAGGTCCCCGCAACCAGCACCCCTGAGACAAAAGAAAAGCGAATGCTTTCTGTAAGTCTTAAAGAGACAGGGACCCCATAGCTGGACAAAGTCGTCCCAGCACACTTAGCTAGCAGCTGGGAATCCCAGGAAACCTTAGGCGCCCTAAACCCCGGGGAGGCAGTGCAGCTCTGAAGCCCCTCACGGCACTAAGCAGCCTGCCGGTCATTCCCCCAACTGGCGCAGACCACAACACAGCAGCCCAGTAGCAGGAGAGTGACAGCGTGTGCTGGGGGTGGCAGCGCCGGAAGGGACCGGGACCAGATTGCGTGTGCCAAAGGCAACAGAGGGGACAAGGAGAGGCTTGTGCGAGCCCGCAGCGGTGGCAACCGAACAGCCGGGGTTCAGCTCATGCATACCGGCGGCAGTGGAGCCAGAAGAGCTCAGTAGAGGCCCGCGTGGGAGAGCCCTGTGCACACCTGCACCAGAGGGAGCAGGCGCGCTCCCAGCAGCCAACCTGAATCCCAGCCCAACACACAGCTGCCCGGGCCAGACCCAAAGGTCACTGCTGGCACACAGCAGCCTGGCAGGGGCGCCACTATAATGGAGGAGTGCACCTGGCGAGCCTGCCACTCTGCACAGTGCTCCGCGCTGCTCTGACAGAGACCCCACCCACAGCAGCTTAGGGGACTAACCCGGTGGCTGATCCAGGAGTGCGGGTAACCGACATAGGCAGCGGAGAAGGGCAAGGCATCCAGCAAGCAGGAAAGTATTTTCTTCTCCCAGCTGACACACCCGCAACCTGCCTACAGCCACTGCTATCACCATGAAAAGGCAAATAAATTTAGTCCAGTCCAAGATAGTTCAGACAACACCTGAGAAAGGATCTGCAGAGACAGACCTAACCAGTCTCCCTGAAAAAGAATTCACAATAAAAATCATAAACATGCTGACAGAGCTTCAGAGAAATATACAAGAGCTAAGGGATGAAGTCCGTAGGGAGATTACAGACATCTCGAGGGAGATTACAGAAGTGGAACAAACTCTGGAAGGATTTATAAGCAGAATGGATAAGATGCAAGAGGCCACTGATGGAATAGAAACCAGAGAAGAGGAATGCATAGAAGCTGACGCAGAGAGAGATATAAGGATCTCCAGGAATGAAACAATATTAAGAGAACTGTGTGACCAATCCAAAAGGAACAATATCTGCATTATGAGGGTACCAGAAGAAGAAGACGGAGAAAAAGGTATAGAAAGTCTCTTTGAAGAAATAATTGTTGAGAACTTCCCCAAAATGGGGGAGGAAATAGTTGCTCAGACTACGGAGGCACACAGAACTCCTGAGAGATGGTACCCAAAGACGACAACACCAAGACACATAATAATTAAAATGGCAAAGACCAAGGACAAGGACAGAGTATTAAAGGCAGCGAGAGAGAGAAAAAAGATCACCTACAAAGGAAAACCCATCAGACTATCATCAGACATCTCAACAGAAACCTTACAGGCCAGAGGAGAATGGCATGATATATTTAATGCAATTAAACAGAAGGGCCTTGAACCAAGGATACTGTATCCAGCACGATTATCATTTACATATGAAGGAGGGATTAAACAATTCCCAGGCAAGCAAAAGTTGAGGGAATTTGCCTCCCACAAACCACCTCTACAGGGTATCTTAGAGGGACTGCTCTATATGGGAGCACTCCTAAAAAGAGCACAGAACAAAACACCCAACACATGAGGAATGGAGGAGGAGGAATAAGAAGGGAGAGAAATAATCATCAGACTGTGTTTATAATAGCTCAATAAGCGAGTTAAGTTAGACAGTAAGGTAGTAAACAAGCTAACCTTGAACTTTTGGTAACCATGAATCTAAAGCCTGCCATGGCAGTAAGTACATATATTTCAATAATCACCCTAAATGTAAATGGACTGAATGCACCAATCAAAAGACACAGAGTAATAGAATGGATAAAAAAGCAAGACCCATCTATATGCTGCTTACAAGAGACCTCAAACACAAAGACATGCATAGATTAAAAGTCAAGGGATGGAAAAAGATATTTCATGCAAACAACAGAGAGAAAAAAGCAGGTGTTGCAATACTAGTATCAGACAAAATAGACTGCAAAATAAAGTAACAAGAGATAAAGAAGGACATTACATAATGATAAAGGGCTCAGTCCAACAAGAGGATATAACCATTATAAATATATATGCACCCAATACAGGAGCACCAATATATGTGAAACAAATACTAACAGAATTAAAGGAGGAAATAGAATGCAATGCATTCATTTTGGGAGACTTCAACACACCACTCACTCCAAAGGACAGATCCACCAGACAGAAAATAAGTAAGGTCACAGAGGCACTGAACAATACACTAGAACAGATGGACCTAATAGACATCTATAGAACTCTACATCCAAAAGCAACAGGATACACATTCTTCTCAAGTGCACATGGAACATTCTCCACAATAGACCACATACTAGACCACAAAAAGAGCCTCAGTAAATTCAAAAAGATTGAAATCCTACAAACCAACTTTTCAGACCACAAAGGTATAAAACTAGAAGTAAATTGTACAAAGAAAACAAAAAGGTTCAGAAACACATGGAAGCTTAACAACGTGCTCCTAAATAATCAATGGAGATCAATGACCAAATTAAAATGGAGATCCAGCAATATATGGAAACAAATAACAACAACAACACAAAGCCCCAACTTCTGTGGGACGCAGCAAAAGCAGTCTTAAGAGGAAAGTATATAGCAATCCAAGCATATTTAAAGAAGGAAGAACAATCCTAAATGAATAGTCTAATGTCACAATTATCAAAATTGAAAAAAGAACAAATGAGGCCTAAGGTCAGCAGAAGGACGGACATAATAAAGATCAGAGAAGAAATAAAATTGAGAAGAATAAAACAATAGAAAAAATCAATGAAACCAAGAGCTGATTCTTTGAGAAAATAAAATAATTAAGCCTCTACCCAGACTTATTAAGAGAAAAAGAGAGTCAACACACATCAACAGAACCAGAAACGAGAAAGGAAAAATCATGATAGACCCCACAGAAATACAAAGAATTATTAGAGAATACTATAAAAAACCTATATGCTAACAAGCTGGAAAGCCTAGGAGAAATGGACAACTTCCTAGAAAAATACAACCTTCCAAGACTGACCCAGAAAGAAACAGAAAATCTAAACAGACCAATTACCAGCAATGAAATTGAATCAGTAATCAAAAAACTACCCAAGAACAAAAGCCCCAGGCCAGATGGATTTACCTCGGAATTTTATCAGATACAGAGAAGACATAATACCCATTCTCCTTAAAGTTTTCCGAAAAATAGAAGGGGAGGGAATACTCCCAAACTCATTCTGTGAAGCCAACATCACCCTAATACCAAAACCAGGCAAAGACCCCACCAAAAAAGAAACCTACAGACCAATATCTCTGATGAACATAGATGCAAAAACACTCAAAAAAATATTAGCAAACCAAAATCAAAAATACATCAAAAGGATCATACCCCTTGACCAAGTGGGTTTCATCCCAGGAATGCAAGGATGGTGCAACATTCAAAACTCCATAAACACCATCCACCACATCAACAAAAAGAAGGACAAAAACCACACGATCATCTCCATAGATGCTGAAAAAGCATTCAACAAAATTCAACATCCATTCATGATAAAAACTTTCAACAAAATGGACTTAGAGAGCAAGTACCACAACATAATAAAGGCCATATATGATGAACCCACAGTTAACATCATACTGAACAGTGAGAGGCTGAAAGCTTTTCCTCTGAGATCGGAAAAAAGACAGGGATGCCCACTCTCTCCACTGTTATTCAACGTGGTACTGGAGGTCCTAGCCTTGGCAATCAGACAAAACAAAGAAATACAAGGAATCCAGATTGGTAAAGAAGAAGTCAAACTGTCACTATTTGCAGATGACATGATATTGTACATAAAAAACCCTAAAGACTCCACTGTGAAACTACTAGAACTAATATCGGAATACAGCAAAGTTGCAGGATACAAAATTAACACACAGAAATCTGTAGCTTTCCTATACACTAACAATGAACTAATAGAAAGAGAAATCAGAAAAACAATTCCATTCACAATAGCATCAAAAAGAATAAAATACCTAGGAATAAACCTAACCAAGGAAGTGAAAGACCTATACCCTGAAAACTACAAGACACTCTTAAGAGAAATTAAAGAGGTCACTAACAAATGGAAACTCATCCCATGCTCCTGGCAAGGAAGAATTAATATCATCAAAATGCCCATTCTGCCCAAAGCAATATACAGATTCGATGCAATCCCTGTCAAATTACCAACAGCATTCTTCAACGAACTGGAACAAATAGTTCAAAAATTCATATGGAACCACCAAAGACCCCGAATAGCCAAAGCAATCCTGAGAAGGAAGAATAAAGTGGGGGGGGGATCTCGCTCCCCAACTTCAAGCTCTACTACAAAGCCACAGTAATCAAGACAATTTGGTACTGGCACAAGAACAGAGTCACAGACCAGTGGAACAGAATAGAGACTCCAGACATTAACCCAAACATATATGGCCAATGAATATACGAAAAAGGAGCCATGGACATACAATGGGGAAATGACAGTCTCTTCAACAGATGGTGCTAGCAAAACTGGACAGTAAGAGAATGAAATTGGATCACTGTCTAACTCCATACACAAAAGTAAATTCAAAATGGATCAAAGACCTGAATGTAAGTCATGAAACCATAAAACTCTTAGAAAAAAACATAGGCAAAAATCTCATGGACATAAACATGAGTGACTTCTTCATGAACATATCTCCCTGGGCAAGTGAAACAAAGGCAAAAATGAACAAGTGGGACTATATCAAGCTAAAAAGCTTCTGTACAGCAAAGGACACCATCAATAGAACAAAAAGGTATCCTACAGTATGGGAGAATATATTCATAAAGGACAGATCCGATAAAGGATTGACATCCAAAATGTATAAAGAGCTCACACACCTCAACAAACAAAAAGCAAATAATCCAATTAAAAAGTGGGCAGAGGAGCTGAATAGACAGTTCTCTAAAGAAGAAATCCAGATGGCCAACAGGCACATGAAAAGATGCTCCACATCTCTAATCATCAGAGAAATGCAAATTAAAACCACAATGAGATATCACCTCACACCAGTAAGGATTGCCATCATCGAAAAGACAATCAACAACAAATGTTGGTGAGGTTGTGGAGAAAGGGGAACCCTCCTACACTGCTGGTGGGAATGTAAATTAGTTCAACCATTGTGGAAAGCAGTATGGAGGTTCCTCAGAATGCTCAAAATAGAAATACTATTTGACCCAGGAATTCCACTTCTAGGAATTTACCCTAAGAATGCAGCACTCCAGTTTGAAAAAGACAGATGCACCCCTATGTTTATCGCTGCACTATTTACAATAGCCAAGATATGGAAGCAACCTAAATTTCCATCAGCAGATGAATGGATAAAGAAGATGTGGTACATATACACAATGGAATATTACTCAGCCATAAGAAAAAAACATATCCTATCATTCACAACAACATGGATGGAGCTAGAGGGTATTATGCTCAGTGAAATAAGCCAGGCAGAGAAAGAGAAGTACCAAATGATTTCACTCATATGTGGAGTATAAGAACAAAGGAAAACTGAAGGAACAAAACAGTAGCAGAATCACAGAACCTAAGAATGGACTAACAGTTACCAAAGGGAAAGGGACTGGGGAGGATGGGTGGGAAGGGAGGGATAAGGGTGGGGATAAAGAAAGAGGTCATTACGATTAGCATGTATAGTGCATGGGGGGTCACAGGGAGGGTTGTGCAACACAGAGAAGACTAGTGATTCTACAGCATCTTACTACGCAGATGGACAGTGACTGTGAAGGGGTATGCGGGGGGGGGGACTTGGTGAAGGGGGGAGCCTTGTAAACATAATGTTCTTCATGTAATTGTAGATTAATTATACCAAAAAAAAAAAAAGACACATCACAGCCTCCCCATGCACAGGGATACTAGAGTGCACTTTAGCACTGCACTTGGGGCCATTTTAAGTGTGAGATCACCAAGAAGCACACAAAAAAAAGAAAAGAAAAAAAGCAAGACAAAGGCTTGGATGCAAGTAGTGTATTGGAGAAGTGAACACAAGAAAGCGGAATAGGGGACTATGAAGGATCAAATAGGGAAGGGGGAAAAGCCCAGGCTGATCAGCTCTGGGGGCAACTGGGCCCAATAGAATGTACCGCAAAATTGTCTTCATAAGGGATGGGAGAGGAGACTATGATCTGCCATCTCTCATGAGGCAAGGGTTACTCCAAGTGTGTTGTTTTTCCTGTCCGTTTTTGTGCATCAACTTCACTGAGTAGATTCCTGCAGGTATTCCATACAGTAATCATGGAGAAATGGGATTGATGGGCACAGAAAGTAAGAAACATTTGGTGTGGCTTGAGACAAAATCTGTTAAGTTACCCTTGTGTAACTGGTTACCCAGCATTGGTGAAAGTAAGGAAGTGAGCTGAGAAGATGTGAGGCAGAGCACAAGAGAAAGTCTGATACAGGTTACCTCTTGAACCACTGTTAAGTTCGCTTCATTACATAATGCTAGGTCATGACAGTGTAAAATGAGGTACAGTTCAGTGCTCCAACTGCTTCTGAGGCTATGATTAATATTTGTCTTCCCTCTTCCATCATGCATTCCACATTTTGCTAAGCTTTGCACCAGCACATCAGCGTGTCTAGGCTGCTTCCCTAAGGTTGGGTGTCCCAGACCTTCATTCCAAAAAGGTGTTTTATGTTTATTGGGCATGGTTGCTGAATTTGCCCAGTTATCCCTGGGCATGAAAGAACCATGAGCTGCCCACTGAATCCCTTGGGTTCCAGACATACTTCTTCCTTTACCCATTGGGTAAAACCAACCCTATCTTCTCATGCCAATATAATGGATCTTCACTGGCACACCAGCATTGTGAGCCCTCAATGACCCCTTTCTGGAGGTAGTCTACGTCCAATGCTTGGGCAGTGTGTGAGTGTAAAGGCTCAGTCTTAGTTCACCTCAGCAACTCTGAAGAGCCATCCCAGCTTCAGAGTTCTCCAGGGTGCCTTTGTGAGACTGCATTGTAATCCAAGTACCCCTTAGTCCAGGACTGATTTGTTTCCCACTATTTGATTCAAAGAGCATTCACTAAAAGTTTCCTGCATATTAATCTCTACCTGAGAGTATGCTTCCCAAGCAACATAACTTGACATACCATCTGTGGGAGTCATGTCAACAGCATATTGCAGTGCCTCCAGGACTCTTTGACAAGACTTTAAATCTTGAATCACTAGAGAGTGCCACCATGTCAATAAGTTGTTTCTTAATGTAGTCTTATTCAGGTCTCTCTGCTCTAACACTTTGAAGATCCACTTTCATGTTTCTCCAGTTCATGGCCAAATGTTAGCCCAAGTCTTAGAATTCTTTGGTCTGAAAGCTGTTTCCTTCTTGTGTAGTTGCTGCATTCCTTTGCTCAGGCGGCTATCAACATAGTTATTGATCTTAAGTTCAAAGAGATGAGGCGTGGGTAGATCTTAAGGAGGACAAACAGCATCTTTTGAAGCACCTGTTACAAATGAGAACTTTGCATGTTACCCAAGTAAAGGGAGGTGTTTTTTTTTTTTCCTGTAACAAGGGAAAGGGCTTGGAAAATTCAAGGATATCTGAGGATTTAGGCTTCTCTGACTTTTCTACCAAATGTCTCCATCCCAGGTTTTACAGTCTCGCTTTGAAAGCCCAACCTTCAACTGTGTTTGTTGTGGCTCTGCTATTAATATGCATATCTTGGGCCTGATTTTTAGCAACCACTTGCCCCATAGCTGCTGAGATAATGGTCATTAAATAATACCCTGAATGTATCTGACTTGAGTTAAAGTGGGTAATCTGAGTCTGTCATTTTCTTCTATCAAGGTGTCTAAAGTCCGTTTTGAGAACCAGACAGCTCCGCTATCCTTGTCCTTACCATCGTGCCATACTGTTTAAGCGCTACTGCCTCCCGCATATGCTGATGCTTCCCTTCCACCAGCACTGCAGATCCACCATAGTGAAAGCAACTGGGGTCATCAACCAGCAATGGGGTGACTAGAGAGTGACCCAGGTCCAGAATCCCACCTTGAGCATTTGCCTCCTTGGGCTACTTGTAGTATCTTAGCCTAAATGTCCTCAAAAGGCAGAGTCTGAGAGATCTTCCTTGCAAGGAGTTGATTTGGGGATGTTACCTCAAGAAATGAGAGTTGGGGCTGGGAATAGTCAAACAGGGAAGGAGGGCAAGCCATTTCAGTGGTGAGTAGTTGAGGTGATCACCTCTGTGGGAAACTGAGGCTTGATCATGACAGCAACCCCCCAAAGAATCATGTAAAACACACCTGTGAATGTCCACCTGGGGAGTGGAAAAGGTAACGATTATCCAGTGGCCCCTAGATCACTTAGTCAAAGGTCACTTACCTGGATGTTAATCTTCTCATATGTCCAGGCTTAGCTTTTCTCTTCACATATGACATGGTGAAGGATCTTGAACTTCTATTGAAGCGAATCAAGAAAATAGACAAATTTAAGCACAGTCCTCTTTTTAAACACTCATATATATTCTTGTATCCCTTTCTTTGTGGATCATGGCAAATATGTAAATTAATATAAAAACTAGAGTTTACTCTTACAAAGTTTATTATGTCAGGCACTACTTATATGCTTTATTTACATGAATTTATTTAATCTTCACAACAGCCCAGTAAAATATGTACTGTAATTCTCTTAATTTTCCAGGTGAGGAAACTTGGGCCCAGAAGGTTTAGTAACCCAGTATCTGTGTGATCTTGGGCATGAGTTGATGCAGGAAACAGGAAAAATATCTGCATCAGGTCCAGGTAGGAGTGCAAGTGGCCTTTCCCATTGGGCCAGGGGACCCGGCAGACCTATGATGTTAGAGGTCCAGCTGCTTTTATACAATGGGAACAGAGGAATATGTTTGGTACCTGGGGTAACTTGGGTGGTTCTTGGTATTTCCTTAACCCATTTGCTGTTAAATAGACAAGTACAAGAATCATGGCCTGAAAAGTGCCTGGTAACCACTAGATCAGCCACAGGACCAGAAGAATACTAGCTGAGGGTGAAAGGAAGCTAAGGGTGAGTGGATAGTGGAGAGAGATGATGAGTATCAATTGTAGCCCTAGAAAAGCTGCATAAAACTATATGAAACATAGAAAACATGTAGGCCTTATTTAAGAGGTCAGTGTAGATCAAATAGTGTAATTTAGAAGATCTGTGATCTCTTCTTGTACATTAGGTTTAGCAGTGTCTATAACAAGGGGTTGCATTAGTTGGGATTCATTTGCAAAAACAGAACCTACTCTTTCATTCAAGATGACTATTACATAGGGAATGAGCTAAATGGGTGAGGAAAAAATGAAGTCAAACAGTGGGTGGTGAGGCAAACCAGAGGTTAGTAACATCTAACAGCCACTCCACTCTTTGAAGCACTGGAAATCAGAGGATGAGGTTACCAGATCCAAGAAGTGGGTTTACCTATCAGGAACTAGAACCATCCCATGGCATGGGTCAGGGGTCTGCTCGCAGAAGGTGGTATCACAAAGGGAGGGACTGTCTTTTTGGGGCTGGGATCACAGGGAAGACTAAGGGTCAACTGGAAATGCTACCTGCAGCAGTTAGAGAAGGAGAAAAGAGCCTGGCTTTCCCTCCTCGTTTCCTCCAGTTTCCCACCATCTCTCATTGGCTGAATTTAGCCAGAAGTGATTGGCAAAGAAGCCAGAAAAATGTGGGTTCCCATGGTCCATTTGGAATAGAGGAGCAATGGGGAATGCATGGGGGAGCAAGCAAGCAAATCAGCACTCGTTGCTGTTTTTACCAGTCAGCTTTCATTCTTATGCTTCTAACCTTTTTTTTTCCTTTTTAAGCACTTTATTTGCATGATCTTTTTTTATGTGTTAAAAAAACACGTAAAATTACTGAGTTAACAATTTTTAAGTGTTCAGCACTGTTAAGTATATTCACTTTTGTAAGATAGAACTTTTTCATCTTACAAAACTGAAACTCTATATATACCTATTAAACAACAGCTCACCATTTACCCCTCCCCAAAGCCTCTGGCTGCCACTGTTCTACTTTTCTGTTCCTATGAATTTGAATACTTTAGATACCTCATGTGAGTGGTATACAATATTTCTCTTTTAGTGATTGGCTTTTTTCACTTAGTATAATGCCATCAAGAGGGATCCGCGTTGTAACCTGTGTCATTATTTCCTTCCTTTTTAAAGCTGAATCATATTCTGTTGTATGTACATAGCACATTTTGCTTATCCATTCATCCATCATGTTGCTTTCGTGTTTTAGCTGTTGTGAGTAACACTGCTATAAACATGGGTGTACAAATGTTTCTTTAAGACCCTGCTTTCAATTCCTTTGGGTCTATATCCAGAAGTAGAATTGCTGAGCCATAAGATAATTCTATTTTTAATTTTTTGAGGAATAACCATGCTATTTTCCACAGTGCTAGTACCATATTACATTCCTATGAACAGACACAAGGGTTCCGATTTCTCCACATCTTTGCCAACATGTGTTATTTTCTGGTTTTTTGTTTTTGTTTTTGTTGTCTTTTGTTGATTTTTATAGTAGACATCCTAATGGGTATGAAGTCATGGTATCTTGTTGTAATTTTGATTTGCATTTCCCTAGTTATCAGTGATGTTGAACATCTCATGAGTTTATTTGCCATATATGTATCATCTTTGGAGAAATATCTGTTCAAGTCCTTTGCCCATTTTAGATTGGGTTGTTTGTTTTTTTGTTGTTGAGTCCAAGTGGCCCTTCCTTATATATCCTTGTTATGAAGCCCTTATCACATATATATTTTGCAAACATTTTCTCCCATTTTGTGGGTTGCCTTCTTATTCTGTTGATAATGTCCTCTGATGCACAAGTTTTTTGTTTCAGTGAAGTCCAGTTTGTCTATTTTTCCTTTGTTGCCTGTGCCTTTGGTGTCATATCTAAGAAATCATTGCCAAATCCAGTGTTGTGAAGGTTTTGTGCTATTTTCTTCTAAAAGTTTTAGAATTTTAGGTCTTAGATTTAAGTCTTTGATCAATTTAAGTTAATTTTTGGATATGGTGTTAGGTAAACGTCCAACTTCATTCTTTTGCATTGGATATCCATCTTTCCTAACACCATTTGTTGAAAAGACCATCCTTTCCCCATTGAATGGTGTTGACACCTTGTACAAAACCATTTAACCATACACAGGAGGGTTTATTTCTGGGTTCCCTATTCTGTTCCTATTTCCCCCTTAGTACTGCTTTCAATGCATCCCCTAATTTTTAGTATGCTGTGTTTTTATTTTAATTTATCTCTAAATATTTCCTGATTTCCCTTGTGATTTCTCTTTTGATACATTGGTTAAAAATGTGTTGTTGAATTTCCACAAATTTGTGAATTTTCCAGTTTTGCTTCTGTTATTGATTTCTAAGTTTATCCCATTATGGTCAGGGAAGATTACTCTGTATGTTATCTGCACTGCCTTCTGGCTTCCAAACTTTCTGATTGGGAATCTCATTGAGGATCTCTTGTATGTGATGAGCTGCTTCTTGCTTGCTGCTTTTAAGATTCTCTTTTCATCTTTGCCTTTCATAAGTCTGATTATAATGTGTCTTAGTGTGGGTCTCTTTGGGCTCATCTTTCTTGGATTCCATTGAGTTTCTTGGATGTTGATATATCTATGTCTCATAAAATTTGGGAAGTTTTCAGCCATTTTTTCTTCAAATATTGTTTTGCCCGTTTCTCTCCTCTCATTCTGGGACTTGCCCAAAGCACATATGTTAATCCATGTGATGGTGTCCTGCAGGTCCTTTAGACTCTGTTCATGTTTTTCAGTCGTTTTTCTTTCTGTTCTTCAGCCTTAATAACTTCCATTATCCTATCTTCAAGTTCACTCATTCTTTCTTCTGCCAGCTCAAATCTGCCTTTGAATTCCACTAATGATTTTTTCATTTCAATTATTTTACTCTTAAGCTCCAGAATTTCATTTTGGTTTGTTTTTTGTTTTCTATTTATTGACATTTCCATTTTGTTCATACATCATTTTATTTGCTTTCTCCACATCTTACTTTAGTTATTTGAGCATTTTTAAGTTAGTTGTTTTAAAGTCTTTGTCTAATAGATCTGCCATCAGGTCTTTTTCAGGTACAGTTTCTGCTGATTTATTTTTTTCCTTTGAATGAGCCACTTTCTTATTTCTTTGTATTCCTTGTATTTTTGTTTTTGTTGCTGTTGCTGTTGAAAAATGGAATTTAAATGTAATAAGATGATAACTCTTGAAATAAGATTATCTCCTTTCCCCAGAGTTTGCTGGAGTTTTTCTGTTGTTATTATTATTTTGGCTTTTTTATTATTGTAGGCTGTCTCTGTTCCATGGATCAACCTATGGTGCAAACTTGAAGTCTTCTTAGGTCTTTCCTGAGTCTTTACTTTTTTCCCTGGGATGTATAGTCACTTTCTAATTTTACCTGTAAATGCTTTTGCTCTTGAATGTCCTACTGTTTAATGTTTGCCTTTTAGAAGAAGAAAATATAAAAATGAAGGGGAGGGGAGGGTGGTGGCCCTTAGTCCCCTGGAAGACATGTCAGCCAGAGTGCAAGGGGCTTGCAACAATGAGGGGAGGTGCAACAGTATCAGCTGCCCATTTCTTTGTCGGCACCTCTGTGATCAGAAGTAACAATCAGAGGACAGATCTCCAATATCTGGAGGACAGTGTCTTTTTTGCTTACCTTGACTCCTGAAAACTGTGTGTAGGTTGTTCCAAGAACAGGTGCATAGCTTCCTGCCATATGATTGGGGATAGGGTAACTGCTACTGGGCATTGACCAAAATTAATCACAATTTAAGTTCCAAGTCTTCCTCTGGAAGCTGCAAGTCTTCACAGATTCCAGAGTTCTAAAATAGTTACATCAGACAGATTCTGCCAATGCAATTGCTGTCAAGGTAAGGAGACAGATTGCTGGTGCTTTTCTACTCTGCAATTTTCCCAGAATCCTGTCCTACTTCTCTTTTTTTTAAATTGAGATACATACAATAAAATGCACAAATCTTAATGTACAGTTCAATCAATGTTGACATGTGTGTACACTCATGTAACCATCAACCAGATCAAGATATCAAACATTCTCACTAATTTTTCCGCTTTACCTGTTTCACCCATCTCCCCCTTTCTATTCTCTGATGGTTGCCATACCACCAGTTTAAGTTCTGTGTTTTGAGTCTATTTCTATTTTGTTTGTTTTACTTTTTAGATTCCACATATAAGTGAAATCACATGGTTTTATTATTCTCTGACTTATTTCACTTAGCATAATACCCTCTAGGTCCATCCATGTTATTCCAAAGGGTGTGATTTCATTCTTTTTATGACTAATATTCCATTACATATATGTACTCCATCTTTTTTATCTGTTCATCTATCAATGGACATTTAGATTGTTTCTATATTTTGTCTATTATAAATATAGTTGCAACAAACATAATAGTACATATATGTCTTTTCAAATTAGTAATTTTATTTTCTTCAAGTAAATTCCCAGAAGTGGAATTGCTGGGGCATATGGTTGGGAATGAATTTGAGAGCAAGCAGGAAAATGACCAGCACAGAAAACATATCCCTTCCTTATAATTATTTACATACTTGGTACAGTGATAGGTTCATAGATGATATGGTATAGACCTTGCCTCACAAGAGCTTCCAAATATATGGCTATATTTGTATGTCATTAGTAGTAACAACATGAATGCCAGATGACTTAGTATAATCCTAGCATTATTTCCTAGTAGGGCTATCTATGTATTTTTTATATATAGAAGAAATCATCTTGGATATTATTTTATGGGAGGCATGAAATTACTTACAGTAACAAGCTTTTAACTAAGATTCTACCTAAGTGCTTTTCCTTACACTACTTTATTGAAATTTTTACCTGTTAATTATGAAAATAAAAAAATGCAAAGTACAATGTATACATTCCCTCCTAGAAGCTTGGCTTTCTTTAGTATTTTGGAACTACATAACCAAGATTATCTGTCTACATTTAGTAGACCACAAATGATGTGTTAAAATGTGGTGCCAAACATATGGAGAAGAAATAGAATGGAGAATCGTGCTTTGAGATGTTTATTTCTGTGGAAATTTTAATCTTTATTTTTAGTATTTCCACATCTATAAACTATTCTATGGGGGGAAAGGGAGCTCCTTTTAAGAATCTTATTCTAAGCCCAAAATACTCTTGCTGAACATTTTGCCTATGCTCTTGATAGTTTGTGAACTATACCCACTACAAATCAGATAATTTGGAAAGTTTACATTCTATACAAAACTTTCCAGAAAAGAAAAAAGGACTTTGTTGCATATGTGAATTCTCTACACTATGATCAAGAAGTTAGTTCAGGCATTGACCCAAAGATCCTTCGGACATCTTACATTTTTTGTCCCACTTGAAGGAGGAAAATTTTTCTAGTGAGGTTGACAGCATGAGAATGTGCTACTTCTTTTAACCCTCCAGATTGAGTTTCTTCTCAACACAACTGGTCAAACAGTTGTTTCTAAAGAGTCTTGGATGCTATCCACATGATCAGGTTCTCATTTTTACATGGTAATGCCTTCCTTTAGAACGAAGGGAATATCTTTGGTACTCACCATAAACATCTGATTTTACAAACTCACTACTTACAAACCATGTGACATTGAATACCAGATTCAATGTGAAGAACATAAAAGACGGATGTTTCTTCTACTGTTCTGATGCAGGCAGTTCAGGGCATACTATTTTTGAGAAAAAAAAAGCCATTAGGAAATGCACATGGTAAGTTAAGGAGGTGAGAGGATATTAAAAAAAACTAGGTTCTTTTTGCAATTTCCCATTTTGGAGGGGGGAGCAGTTTTCTTCATCTTTGTACAGTATTCTCAATAAATGTTTAAGTTAAAGAATACTTAGAAATATAGCAGCTCTTCAAATGTTTGAAAATTGCCATACAGTAGAGAAATTAATTATTCAGCTCCTTTTTAATAGCCACCCTTTTATTTACTAGTTTTTCTCCCCTTAAAAACACGCAAAACAATACATGAGAGAGTTTAAAAATTATTAGAAGTGTTTTGATCACACAGAGACTTCCTAGCCACTACTTCTGGGAATAGACAATGTGGTTTCTGTAGACAGTCAAGCTAGATGACCACCAATTGGCCTCCCAACTTTGGCATTTAGAATGACAGTACCTTTAATTTTCATTATCATTCAGATAGTCATGTTCATATTCATTAATAAAATAATAAGTACAGAGAGTGCAAAGAATTAAAACACCTGGGGCTGAAGAAAATGTAATGGCCAGTTTACTTATTTGGCATAATTGAATGATAGTTCACCTCTTAACTGGACACAACTAAACCTCTTTCATTCTGTAGAAAGTTCACTTGATTCCCTTACTCTCTCATCTTGAAAAAGAAAACGGGAAATAAATTTGACAATGAAGGAAATGGAGGAGTCTACTCTTGTTCTTTGTTTTCCTCATAGCTCACCAGCTCTTTAAATCCTCTGGATCTGGTGAGAAGCAAGTTAGTGAAGGGGCAAGTTCAGAAACCAAAGATCATCCAACTCCTAGCGATCAAATCAATGACTTTTGTCCCTGTTTTCTTCTACTTTTCTGTCTCATTCAATCATGATACGCATCCATTTCTTCTGAAAATTTCCATTCTCTTGGCCTTTGTGAACCTTCAGAAGAGTTGAAAAAGCCTAGGAAAAATCACTTCTTCCCTTGTCTTATGCCTTTCTTCTCTCTCTACTACCCTTGAATTTTTCCAAGCATCAGCCCTGCTTGGTTCCTTCCCTTGTCATTATTCCATCCTCATTCCCACTTAGATAACTCCCTAATGTCTATCTCCATCCACCCCTAATGTCTTTCTTTATTTTTAGTACTCTGTTTCTGACTGCCTCTTTGAAAATTCCTGGGCATGTCTATTATTTCTCTATATTCTCATTTAAATGAATCTTTCCACCATTAGTTCTGTTCCTCATCTTAGTTTCTTAGGTCTGATGAGTAAAAGATTCTAGTCAAGGTTAGTCTAAGGTTGGGGGAGCCATGGGAAGAAAGGGCTCAGTCAGATATATTACAGATGTATACAGATTACAGTCAGAAATAGAAGACCAGTAGGACTTGATAAGTAATATTTTTCTTCCACTAATGTCCATTTTACTAAGTATAGACCCATTATTACTTATTTAAGTCTTACTGAAGGTCATTGATAATTTCTTTATTTAAAGTGCTGTTTCATAGTTTTATTTATAAGGGACCTGTAGAAGTACAAAAATAAACTCAGTCTGTCAACTGTATTTATGCTTTAGGCTCTTAAATTTCTCAAATTCAACTTCTTCCATTTTGTGGATAATCGGGAACTTAATCTCCATTGTTGTGGGCTGGTGTATGTGTGTGCTCACTATAATAGATTAAGGGCAATGAAAGATTAATCAAGTGTGGAAATTCATAAAAAGGGAAAACTTATCAAGGAATTAAATCTGTATATCTTTGTACCTCCCCTCCATACACTTTTTCTTCAAATGCCAAACCACCATGGATGCAGTTTGTTACAGGCTGATACTGACCATCTCTTTTTCTCTAATGTTGCTAGGGGTGTTCTTCTGACCTGCTTACATTCTGAATACAACTGGAATGATTGGAAATGACTCTTGGTCTGACAGGGCTCAACTGTATTTTAAACATTTGCTGTCTAAATACATATTTAAAAAGCTCTTCCAAGTAGATGCCATTTCCATCTGTGGAAATACTCAGCTGTCTGGAGGGATAAGTGTTTTGTCATGAGGGCTCTCAGTGTCTCTTGCCCTATTCTGAAAACAAATGCAAGAGAGAGAAATAATCCTTTCAATATGCATGCCAAAGATGTGAGAGTGCCTTATTTTAGTTTTAAAATCAAGGATAATGTATATTTGCCTGTTTACCAGAATTAGGTAATTACTATACAAAATTCTAATCTTGCCTGTCTGAACCTGCTGTGGTGAGACTGTCATTTCTAATGGAATTATATACTCATGGGCAACCACTCTTTCTCTAATGACAGTGCATTGTGTCTTTTCAGGGATGTAAGGAGTAGAGTTTTGGTGAAAAGATTAAATAGGAGAGGTGTTTGTTTTGTTCTTCTTTTCTACTCTCCTTATTTGTGACTCTGAGATGCCAAAAAGAAGGTGTGGGATGACTTTGGGAAGAAAGAGAGGAAAGATTACAAAGGAAAGGACTGATTTCTTTATGGTAGTGGTATTGAAGAATTGGTAGTAGAAGAAAGTTCCAAGACCTGGTGGAAGCAATAAAAATGGATTATCCCACCATCGGCTGTAGGTTTGTGTTGGTTAACATGCTATACTTATAGTGCAATTATTGTGTTTGCATTGATTTATTATTACTATGAATATGTAAAAGTGCTTTTTAAACTAATTTTTTTACAATATATATTCAGAAAAAATGATTAGATGAAAATACATCAAAATAATTCATTCATATTGATTATAGTCTACTTCTTTTCCACCCAACATTATAACTTAAGCATTTCTCCAGATTAACAAATATACTTCAAAATCACAGAATATTATAAAGCCATTCAAAATGTTTTTGTTGTGCTATCATGGGGCTGAATTTTGTATTTAAAGAATATATAAACTGTTTATGATATTTTGCTATTATATATCACTGAAACTAAATAAATGTACTAAAAATTTTTCCTTTACAGTATAAAAACTTACTTTGCTGACACTCAGAATGAGTGGAATTGCAGAGAAACATTAAGACATTATGTAGCTCATATCTTACCACATATGGAAGCTTTGATTTCTAATCACCTCCACTGTTAAAACCGAGAGAGCTGGGGGTTAACTCCTAGCAGATGGTGCTGCTGCTCATAGCGCTGCTGACTGAGCATCCCAGGAATTTAAAGACTTGCTTAAACAGGGTTAATACATGGCCTGTGGGAAGACAGCTGGTCTGTAGCAGAATTAGAGGTCAGGAGGTTACCCACATTTCCCTGAAAACAGAGGACACACCAGAGTCAGGGTCAGTGAAAGCCATTTAGGGAAAGGAAAAAGCAGAAAGGTTCTATTTAAGGGAGCAGTTGAATAAGAGGGTAGATGGTGCTAGGGTAAAACAGAGTAACTACCAAATATGGATGAGGGGGATAGGGAAATGAAGGGGCAGAGAAAAGAATGTCAGAACATTGTCGCCACAGCTGCTACGCTTGAAATGTGGAGAGAGACCATACCTCCCGCTCTTTTCCCAGCTCTGAGTTTCCTTGTCCTACGTTTTCACCAGCTTGTGCAAATGAGTTAGGAGAACTTTGATCTTTCCAGGCCATTAGACATTAAACATGACTAATTTGTAAGAAGACACAGGGATGTCATCAAGTGGAAGAAGATATTAATGTCTTGAAATCTCATCAAGGACAGTGCTGACACCTCTTGCAGTCCAAATTCTGCAAATGCCTTGAGAGTGAATCCTCTGTGGAGCACAATGATAGATGCTATAGGGCTCTGAGATGAAAAAAGTAAGGCTCAATCTCAGCTCTCAGGTAGTTTCTTATGTAATAAAAGGATGGTAGATGGAGGAATTAGACGCATGGTGCGACTATAATACAAGGTGACTAAGAAAGCTGGTACAAAGAAAGTGGTAGGAGGTTCAGCAGTAAGAGAGAGACAAGGATCAATGAGGAAAACAGTGAATGTTTATGTAGGATCTAGGGAAATACTAACAAAGGTGTAGGAGTCCAGTAAAAGTAAAGGAAATCATAAGCAAAGGCATTGAGAGACTGTTTCCTCCACTCCCCCCACCCCCCAACATATGCATAGGTGCATCTATTTCGTCTTAAAGTACTCTCAGTTCTCTTTATGGAATAAGTCAACCTATCTTCAACTTCAGTTTCTGGCATAACATAGGGTTCCATAAATATATTTTGAATATTTGAAGACGGTATTTTTTGTGGCCTACAGAATGATAAACCATGGGCTTTAATGTTGGACAGATTTGGGTTCAATTTTTGGTCCATTTCCTAGCTGTGTGACCTTGAGTAAGTTAATCTCTCTGAACACTTTTCTTATCTATAGAAATGGAGAATGTAAGAATGGAATTCTTTTTGTAAGAATTATATAGGAAAATGTGAATGCACTTGCTTGCTAAGGGCTGGTGCTCTGCTTTCCTTGCCATCACCTCTGTGAGACATCCTTACATTGGCTATGCCCTCACTGTCTCCTAGGCAACACCAGAGGGCGACATCATCCCATTCTCATAGTAACGGCTTCCAGGAATGAGGGCATTCCTTGCAACAGGATTTTTCTAAGTGTGTTGGCAAGGAAGGAAGCAGAAACCCTGTGCTGCAGAACTTGAATAGGGCAGTTAGAGATAAGCCATAGAAAGACTGCAGCAGCTACTGTGGCCCTCTGTGGGCAACAGCTGTGTATGAAGACACCATCAGAAGGCACCATGCCAGCCATCTATTTCTGCCAGCTGGGCTGGGAGTACTTCTGGTGCTACTGGAGCATCAGAGTCTCAGAATGGGTATCTAAATGACCTGCCTGATTACTGCTAGAAAACCACTGTGCTTGTGTGGTATATCTGAAAAAGCTGTTGGAATTTGTTAGAGAGTCAGAACAATGGTGACCAGGTATTCTGGTTTGCCCAGGACGTCCTGGTTTATGCCTGGCATAATTTATAGTGCCCCCTTTTCTCTCAAAGTGTCCTGGTTTTCTCGCACTTCAGCCTTTATTCTCCTGTCACCCCAGGTACACTAGTTCCCCAAATAAGTTGTGTACTTTTCAAACTGGGGAAAGCATAAGCAAAGCCATAAAAATGTAAATGTTCTCTCCACCTCCCTCACCTTGGGAAGATTTCCCGTACATAATACACATCTCTGAGTGATTCATTCTCTGCACTAGATTGGGGAAGAATGCTGGAGATGTCTTGCTTCAGAAAGGGAAGATTAGCTGATCATTCTGGTAAGTGTCATGGGTAGGGAAACCATGTAATATGTATAACTTAACCAATATATAATATATAACTGAGGCACTTTTTTTATGGTGGTAAGAAATGCAACAAAATTTACTCTCTTAACAATAGTGTTAACTCTGTGCACATTGTTGTGCAACAGATCTGTAGAACTTTTCATCTTACAGAACTGAAACTCTACCCATTGAACAGAAACTCCTCTTCCTCCCTTCACTCTCCCCCTAGACCATGGAAAACAGCATTCTATTTTCTGTTTCTGAAAGTTCGACTACTTTAAATAACCCATGGGGAATTATGCAATATTTGATTTTTGGTTCCTGGCTTATTTCACTTAGCATAATGCCCTCAAGGACCATCCATGTTTGTTGCAAAAGGCAGGATTTTCTTCTTTTTAAGGCTGAATAATATTCCATTGTGTGTACATACCACACTTTCTATATCCATTCATCCTTCAGTGGACATTTGTTGTTTTTGTTGAATTATGGTTCTCTATATATTCTGGATATTAACCCTGTATCAGATATATGCTTTGCAGATATTTTCGCCCATTCTGTTGGTTGTGTTTTTGCTCTGTTTATTATTTCCTTGGTTATTCAGAAGTTTTAAGGTTTGATGTAGTCCCATTTATCTATTTTTACTTTTATTGTCTGTGCCTTTGGTATCATATCCAAGAAATCATTGTCTAATATTCATAGTTAGTGTATGGAAATACAATTGATTTTTTGTGTATTGATTTTGTATCCTACAATTTTGCGGGCCTCATTTATTAGTTCTAACAGGTTTTTTTCTTTCTAATTTGGGTGACTTTTATTTCGTCTTCTAGCCTAATTGGTCTGGCCAAGACTTCCAGTACTTTGTTGAATAAGAGTTGTGACAGTATGCATCCTTCCCTGGTTAGAGAAAACGTTTCAGTCAATATTAAATATGATGTTTGCTGTGGATTTTTCATATATGGCTTTATTATATTGAGTAGCTTCCTTCTATTTCTAGTTTGCTGAGTGTTTTTGATTATGAAAGCATGTTGAATTTTGTTAAGTGCTTCTTCTGCATTCAGATTATCATATGTTTTTTCCCCTGCAGTCTATTTATGTGTGTTACATTGATCTATTTTTGTATGTTGAAGCATCCTTGCATTCCAAGAATAAATCTCACTTGAGCCAGGTGTACAATCCTTTTAAAATGCTGATGAGTTCAATTGGCTAGTATTTTGTTGATTTTTGCATCAGCATTCATCAGGGATATTGATCTCTATTTTTCTTTCCTTAGAGTGTCTTTGTCTGGCCTTAGCATCTGGGCAATGTTGACCTCATAAAATGTGTTTAGAAATGCTCCCTCCTTTTCAATTTTTGGAAGAGTTTAAGAAGGATTGGTTTAATTATTTTTTTAAACTATTTTGTACAATTCTCCAATGAAGCCATCAGGTCCAAGGCTTTTGTTCTTGGAAGATTTTTGATTAATGACTCAATCTCCTTGTTAATTATAAGTCTGTTCAGAGTTTTTACTTTCTTCATGATTCAGTCCTTGTAAGTTGTATGTTTCTAAGAATTTATTTCTTCTAAGTTATCCAATTTGTTAACATGTAATTGTTCATAGTAGTCTTCTATAATTTTTTTTATTTTGGTGGCATTAGTTGTAATATCTCCTCTCTGGTTTCTGATTTTTGTTATTTGAAAATCTCTTTTTGCTTAGTCTAGCTAAATTTGTCAATTTTGTTGATCTTTTCAAAAAATTATCTCTTAGTTTTGCTGATTTTTTTCAATTGTTTTTCTATTCTCTATTTCATTTATTTCTGCTCTTATTTTAGTTATTTACTTCTTTTTGCTACTTTGGGTTTAATTTGTTCTACTTTTTCTAGTTCCTTGTGGTGTAA
The DNA here is from genome assembly GCF_040802235.1 of Manis javanica. NCBI lineage: Eukaryota > Metazoa > Chordata > Mammalia > Pholidota > Manidae > Manis > Manis javanica. The sequence continues at coordinate 111,615,809 of NC_133160.1, forward strand.
AGCAAGGTTATTGAGTTGAGAGCTTCTTTAATGTAGGCATTTATTGCTATAAACTACCCTTTTAAAAATGCTGCTTTTGCCACATTCTGAAAGTTTTGATATGTGGTATTAAAATTTTCATTTGTCTTAAAATATTTTCTAATTTCCTTTGTGATTTCTTCCTTAACCCATTTGTTGTTCGAGAGTGCGTTTTTAATTGCCACATATTTGTGAATTTTACAGTTTTCACTTTGCTATTGATTCCTAATTTTATTCTGTTGTTATTGGATAAGATACTCAGTATGATTTCAATGTTCTTAAATTTTTTAAGACTAGTTTGTGGCCTAACATGTGCTCTATCCTAGAGACTGTTCCTGTGCACTTGAGCATGTATTCTGTATTCTGCTGTTGGGTGGGGTTTTCTTTTAGGTCCATTTGGTCTACAGTGTTGCTCAAGATCTTCTATCTGTTTGATTTGTCCATTATTGAAAGTTGATCATTGTGTAACTATTTCTTCCTTCAGTTTTGTCAACATTTGCTTCATATATTTGAGTGCTCTAATGTTAAGTCATATATATTTATAATTATTATATCTTCCTGGCAAATTGACCCTTTTATTATTATATAATATTTTTGTCTCTTGTGATGGTTTTTGATTTAAAGTGTATTCTTTCTGACATAAATATAAGCCATTCCTTCTCTCTTTTGGTTACTATTTGCATGGACTATCTTTTCCCATTTTACTTTCATCCTATGTGTATGTCCTTACATGTAAAATGAGTATTTTATAGACAGCATATAGTTGGATCTTGTTTTTTGTTTCTTATCCATTTAGAAACTTTATGTATTTTGATTTGGGAAGTCTAATCCATTTACATTTAATATAATTACTTATAGGGAAGAACTTGCTATTGCCATTTTGTTAATTTTTTTCCTTATGTCTTGTAACCCTTTTGTTCTTGCTCTCTTCCTTTGTGTTTTATTGATATTTTTGTGGTGCATGCTGTGATTCCTTTCTCAGTCTCTAGATATTTTCCTTGTGGCTACCATGGAGATTATCTAAAACATCTTATGATTATAACAATCTATTTTAGGCCAATAACAATTCAACTTCAATTACATATAAAATTCTACTCTTTTATATCCTCCCACTTTATATTATCCATGTCACAAGTTGTGTCTTTTTATATGTTTATATATTAACATAGTTTTATAGTTGTAGTTTTTTTTTTGTATTTTAAATTCTATACCAGAATGAAAAGTGGTTTACATGGCACCATTATAATTTAGGATTCTGTATTTGTCTATACATTTAGCTTTAATAGAGAGCTTTATATTTTTGGGTTTTCGTGTTGCTGTCTAGCATCCTCTCATTTCAACTTGAAGGACTCCTTCAGCAATCCTTATAGGGCAAGTCTATGGGTAATAAACTTCCTCAGCTTTTGATTATGGGAAAGTCTTAATTTCTCCTTCATTTTGGAAGGGCAGTTTTGGCTGGATATAGGATTGTTATCTGGCAGGTATATTTCTTTTAGCAGTTTGAATATATTATCCCACTCTTTTATGGGCTGCAAGGTTTCTACTGAAAAATCTGCTGATGATCTTATGGGTGCTCTCTTGTACATGCCAAGTCACTTTTCCCTTGTGCCTTTCAAGATTTTCCCTTTGTCTTTGACTTTTGACAATTTGATTTTAAAATATCTTGGTGTAGGATTTTTGGATTCATCTTGGTTGGTAACTGTGGGGAAAATTGAAGTTCTGTGGCCAGGATCCTCACCTGACCCTAAACTACTTGATGTAATTGGCCTACTGCTAGGCTAATACTTCCACACCCTAGGCAATGAGCAGCAATTATTGACTGAGTCACTATATAAAGAGCTTTTCCCAGTGTTCTGGGTGGAAAAAGAGATGGAGGTGGGTTATGGACCTGCAGACTGCTGGATGCAGACCTTATTCTAGTATTTGACCTACTGCCCTGAGAATAAAGCTGGGTATAAACCCTTTTATCCTCAAGAACGTTCTGTTGTCATTTCTTGGTCTCACCGGATCCATAGTGAACTTGCCTTGGGCTGAAACCCTCAGGCAAGACAGTGTCCATTGAGTTTCTTGAGTCTGGATGTGTGCTTCCTCAGATTTGGGAAATTTTGGCTGTCTACCACTTTTCCTCTCTCTTCTCCTTCTGGGACTCCTATAATGCTCCACAAATATATCCAAAAGTGGTCTGCTTTGTGGTGTCTCATAAATCCCTTAGATATTCACTTTTCTTCATTCTTTTTACTTTTTGCTCTCCTAACTCAACAATTTCAAGTGACTTGTCCTCAAAGTCACTGATTCTTCTGCTTGATTAAGCCTCCTTTTGAAACCCTCTAGTGAATTTTTCAATTCAGTTATTATATTCCATTCCACACTTTTTGTCTGGTTCTTTTTCATAGTTTCTATCTCTGTTGATATTCTCACTTTTGTTCACACATCATTGCCTGATATTTTTTAGTTGTCTATCTGGGTTCTCTTGTAGCTTTTTAAAAGGCTGAGGTTTTTAACAGATGGTTATTTTAAATTATTTGTTATGTACTTTATAGATTTCTGTTTCTTCTGGGTTTCTGCAGATTTATTTTGTTCCTTCGATTGTGCCATGTTTCCCTGTTGCTTCATGTGTCTTTTTATATTTTTCTGGGATTTGG